>NW_027451389.1:0-27500 GCF_964194025.1 Convolutriloba macropyga
AATCAGAGTGCGAGAAAAGCGCTCCCAAATGGCCTAACAGTGGCAGCCAATCAGAGTGCGAGAAAAGCGCTCCCAAATGGCCTAACAGTGGCAGCCAATCAGAGTGCGAGAAAAGCGCTCCCAAATGGCCTAACAGTGGCAGCCAATCAGAGTGCGAGAAAAGCGCTCCCAAATGGCCTAACAGTGGCAGCCAATCAGAGTGCGAGAAAAGCGCTCCCAAATGGCCTAACAGTGGCAGCCAATCAGAGTGCGAGAAAAGCGCTCCCAAATGGCCTAACAGTGGCAGCCAATCAGAGTGCGAGAAAAGCGCTCCCAAATGGCCTAACAGTGGCAGCCAATCAGAGTGCGAGAAAAGCGCTCCCAAATGGCCTAACAGTGGCAGCCAATCAGAGTGCGAGAAAAGCGCTCCCAAATGGCCTAACAGTGGCAGCCAATCAGAGTGCGAGAAAAGCGCTCCCAAATGGCCTAACAGTGGCAGCCAATCAGAGTGCGAGAAAAGCGCTCCCAAATGGCAAATGGCCTAACAGTGGCAGCCAATCAGAGTGCGAGAAAAGCGCTCCCAAATGGCCTAACAGTGGCAGCCAATCAGAGTGCGAGAAAAGCGCTCCCAAATGGCCTAACAGTGGCAGCCAATCAGAGTGCGAGAAAAGCGCTCCCAAATGGCCTAACAGTGGCAGCCAATCAGAGTGCGAGAAAAGCGCTCCCAAATGGCCTAACAGTGGCAGCCAATCAGAGTGCGAGAAAAGCGCTCCCAAATGGCCTAACAGTGGCAGCCAATCAGAGTGCGAGAAAAGCGCTCCCAAATGGCCTAACAGTGGCAGCCAATCAGAGTGCGAGAAAAGCGCTCCCAAATGGCCTAACAGTGGCAGCCAATCAGAGTGCGAGAAAAGCGCTCCCAAATGGCCTAACAGTGGCAGCCAATCAGAGTGCGAGAAAAGCGCTCCCAAATGGCCTAACAGTGGCAGCCAGCTAGAGCTAGCTTAAGTTAGCTTGGGTTAGCTTGAGTTAGCTTTAATTAGCTTTAATTAGCTTAAGCTAGCTTAAGTTAGCTTGGGTTAGCTTGAGTTAGCTTGAGCTAGCTTGAGTTAGCTTGAATTAGCTTGAGTTAGCTTGAATTAGCTTGAGTTAGCTTGAGTTAGCTTGAATTAGCTTGAGTTAGCTTGAGTTAGCTCGGGTTAGCTTGAGTTTGACTTCATTAACCCAAGTTAGCTTGGGTTAACTTCATTAAGTTAGCTTGAACTAGCTTGAGTTAGCTTGAGTTAGCTTGAGTTAGCTTGAGTTAGCTTGAGTTAGCTTGTCTTAGCTTTAGCTAGCTTGAGTTAGCTTGAACTAGCTTTAGCTACCTTGAGTTAGCTTGAGTTAGCTCGGGTTAGCTTGAGTTAGCTTGAGTTAGCTTGAGTTAGCTTTAGCTAGCTTGAGTTAGCTTGAGTTAGCTTGAGTTAGCTTGAGTTAGCTTGAATTAGCTTGAGTTAGCTTGAGTTAGCTTTAGCTAGCTTGGGTTAGCTTGAGCTAGCTTGAGTTAGCTCGGGTTAGCTTGAGTTAGCTTGAGTTAGCTTTAGCTAGCTTGAGTTAGCTTGAGTTAGCTTGAGTTAGCTTGAGTTAGCTTTAGCTAGCTTGAGTTAGCTTGAACTAGCTTGAGTTAGCTTGAGCTAGCTTGAGTTAGCTTGAGTTAGCTTGAGTTAGCTTTAGCTAGCTTGAGTTAGCTTGAACTAGCTTTAGTTAGCTTGAGTTAGCTTGAGTTAGCTTGAGTTAGCTTGAGTTAGCTTGTCTTAGCTTTAGCTAGCTTGAGTTAGCTTGAACTAGCTTTAGCTACCTTGAGTTAGCTTGAGTTAGCTCGGGTTAGCTTGAGTTAGCTTGAGTTAGCTTGAGTTAGCTTTAGCTAGCTTGAGTTAGCTTGAGTTAGCTTGAGTTAGCTTGAACTAGCTTGAGTTAGCTTGAGTTAGCTTGAGTTAGCTTGAGTTAGCTTGAGTTAGCTTGAGTTAGCTTGTCTTAGCTTTAGCTAGCTTGAGTTAGCTTGAACTAGCTTTAGCTACCTTGAGTTAGCTTGAGTTAGCTCGGGTTAGCTTGAGTTAGCTTGAGTTAGCTTGAGTTAGCTTTAGCTAGCTTGAGTTAGCTTGAGTTAGCTTGAGTTAGCTTGAGTTAGCTTGAATTAGCTTGAGTTAGCTTGAGTTAGCTTTAGCTAGCTTGGGTTAGCTTGAGCTAGCTTGAGTTAGCTCGGGTTAGCTTGAGTTAGCTTGAGTTAGCTTTAGCTAGCTTGAGTTAGCTTGAGTTAGCTTGAGTTAGCTTGAGTTAGCTTTAGCTAGCTTGAGTTAGCTTGAACTAGCTTGAGTTAGCTTGAGCTAGCTTGAGTTAGCTTGAGTTAGCTTGAGTTAGCTTTAGCTAGCTTGAGTTAGCTTGAACTAGCTTGAGTTAGCTTGAGTTAGCTTGAGTTAGCTTGTCTTAGCTTTAGCTAGCTTGAGCTAGCTTGAACTAGCTTTAGCTACCTTGAGTTAGCTTGAGTTAGCTCGGGTTAGCTTGAGTTAGCTTGAGTTAGCTTGAGTTAGCTTTAGCTAGCTTGAGTTAGCTTGAGTTAGCTTGAGTTAGCTTGAACTAGCTTGAGTTAGCTTGAGTTAGCTTGAGTTAGCTTGAGTTAGCTTGAGTTAGCTTGTCTTAGCTTTAGCTAGCTTGAGTTAGCTTGAACTAGCTTTAGCTACCTTGAGTTAGCTTGAGTTAGCTCGGGTTAGCTTGAGTTAGCTTGAGTTAGCTTGAGTTAGCTTTAGCTAGCTTGAGTTAGCTTGAGTTAGCTTGAGTTAGCTTGAGTTAGCTTGAATTAGCTTGAGTTAGCTTGAGTTAGCTTTAGCTAGCTTGGGTTAGCTTGAGCTAGCTTGAGTTAGCTCGGGTTAGCTTGAGTTAGCTTGAGTTAGCTTTAGCTAGCTTGAGTTAGCTTGAGTTAGCTTGAGTTAGCTTGAGTTAGCTTTAGCTAGCTTGAGTTAGCTTGAACTAGCTTGAGTTAGCTTGAGCTAGCTTGAGTTAGCTTGAGTTAGCTTGAGTTAGCTTTAGCTAGCTTGAGTTAGCTTGAACTAGCTTGAGTTAGCTTGAGCTAGCTTGAGTTAGCTTGAGTTAGCTTGAGTTAGCTTTAGCTAGCTTGAGTTAGCTTGAACTAGCTTGAGTTAGCTTGAGTTAGCTTGAGTTAGCTTGAGTTAGCTTGTCTTAGCTTTAGCTAGCTTGAGCTAGCTTGAACTAGCTTTAGCTACCTTGAGTTAGCTTGAGTTAGCTCGGGTTAGCTTGAGTTAGCTTGAGTTAGCTTGAGTTAGCTTGAGCTAGCTTGAGTTAGCTTGAGTTAGCTTGAGTTAGCTTTAGCTAGCTTGAGTTAGCTTGAACTAGCTTGAGTTAGCTTGAGCTAGCTTGAGTTAGCTTGAGTTAGCTTGAGTTAGCTTTAGCTAGCTTGAGTTAGCTTGAACTAGCTTGAGTTAGCTTGAGTTAGCTTGAGTTAGCTTGAGTTAGCTTGTCTTAGCTTTAGCTAGCTTGAGCTAGCTTGAACTAGCTTTAGCTACCTTGAGTTAGCTTGAGTTAGCTCGGGTTAGCTTGAGTTAGCTTGAGTTAGCTTGAGTTAGCTTTAGCTAGCTTGAGTTAGCTTGAGTTAGCTTGAGTTAGCTTGAACTAGCTTGAGTTAGCTTGAGTTAGCTTGAGTTAGCTTGAGTTAGCTTGAGTTAGCTTGAGTTAGCTTGTCTTAGCTTTAGCTAGCTTGAGTTAGCTTGAACTAGCTTTAGCTACCTTGAGTTAGCTTGAGTTAGCTCGGGTTAGCTTGAGTTAGCTTGAGTTAGCTTGAGTTAGCTTTAGCTAGCTTGAGTTAGCTTGAGTTAGCTTGAGTTAGCTTGAGTTAGCTTGAATTAGCTTGAGTTAGCTTGAGTTAGCTTTAGCTAGCTTGGGTTAGCTTGAGCTAGCTTGAGTTAGCTCGGGTTAGCTTGAGTTAGCTTGAGTTAGCTTTAGCTAGCTTGAGTTAGCTTGAGTTAGCTTGAGTTAGCTTGAGTTAGCTTTAGCTAGCTTGAGTTAGCTTGAACTAGCTTGAGTTAGCTTGAGCTAGCTTGAGTTAGCTTGAGTTAGCTTGAGTTAGCTTTAGCTAGCTTGAGTTAGCTTGAACTAGCTTTAGTTAGCTTGAGTTAGCTTGAGTTAGCTTGAGTTAGCTTGAGTTAGCTTGTCTTAGCTTTAGCTAGCTTGAGTTAGCTTGAACTAGCTTTAGCTACCTTGAGTTAGCTTGAGTTAGCTCGGGTTAGCTTGAGTTAGCTTGAGTTAGCTTGAGTTAGCTTTAGCTAGCTTGAGTTAGCTTGAGTTAGCTTGAGTTAGCTTGAGTTAGCTTGAGTTAGCTTGAGTTAGCTTGTCTTAGCTTTAGCTAGCTTGAGTTAGCTTGAACTAGCTTTAGCTACCTTGAGTTAGCTTGAGTTAGCTCGGGTTAGCTTGAGTTAGCTTGAGTTAGCTTGAGTTAGCTTTAGCTAGCTTGAGTTAGCTTGAGTTAGCTTGAGTTAGCTTGAGTTAGCTTGAATTAGCTTGAGTTAGCTTGAGTTAGCTTTAGCTAGCTTGGGTTAGCTTGAGCTAGCTTGAGTTAGCTCGGGTTAGCTTGAGTTAGCTTGAGTTAGCTTTAGCTAGCTTGAGTTAGCTTGAGTTAGCTTGAGTTAGCTTGAGTTAGCTTTAGCTAGCTTGAGTTAGCTTGAACTAGCTTGAGTTAGCTTGAGCTAGCTTGAGTTAGCTTGAGTTAGCTTGAGTTAGCTTTAGCTAGCTTGAGTTAGCTTGAACTAGCTTTAGTTAGCTTGAGTTAGCTTGAGTTAGCTTTAGCTAGCTTGGGTTAGCTTGAGCTAGCTTGAGTTAGCTCGGGTTAGCTTGAGTTAGCTTGAGTTAGCTTTAGCTAGCTTGAGTTAGCTTGAGTTAGCTTGAGTTAGCTTGAGTTAGCTTTAGCTAGCTTGAGTTAGCTTGAACTAGCTTGAGTTAGCTTGAGCTAGCTTGAGTTAGCTTGAGTTAGCTTGAGTTAGCTTTAGCTAGCTTGAGTTAGCTTGAACTAGCTTTAGTTAGCTTGAGTTAGCTTGAGTTAGCTTGAGTTAGCTTGAGTTAGCTTGTCTTAGCTTTAGCTAGCTTGAGTTAGCTTGAACTAGCTTTAGCTACCTTGAGTTAGCTTGAGTTAGCTCGGGTTAGCTTGAGTTAGCTTGAGTTAGCTTGAGTTAGCTTTAGCTAGCTTGAGTTAGCTTGAGTTAGCTTGAGTTAGCTTGAGTTAGCTTGAGTTAGCTTGAGTTAGCTTGTCTTAGCTTTAGCTAGCTTGAGTTAGCTTGAACTAGCTTTAGCTACCTTGAGTTAGCTTGAGTTAGCTCGGGTTAGCTTGAGTTAGCTTGAGTTAGCTTGAGTTAGCTTTAGCTAGCTTGAGTTAGCTTGAGTTAGCTTGAGTTAGCTTGAGTTAGCTTGAATTAGCTTGAGTTAGCTTGAGTTAGCTTTAGCTAGCTTGGGTTAGCTTGAGCTAGCTTGAGTTAGCTCGGGTTAGCTTGAGTTAGCTTGAGTTAGCTTTAGCTAGCTTGAGTTAGCTTGAGTTAGCTTGAGTTAGCTTGAGTTAGCTTTAGCTAGCTTGAGTTAGCTTGAACTAGCTTGAGTTAGCTTGAGCTAGCTTGAGTTAGCTTGAGTTAGCTTGAGTTAGCTTTAGCTAGCTTGAGTTAGCTTGAACTAGCTTGAGTTAGCTTGAGTTAGCTTGAGTTAGCTTGTCTTAGCTTTAGCTAGCTTGAGCTAGCTTGAACTAGCTTTAGCTACCTTGAGTTAGCTTGAGTTAGCTCGGGTTAGCTTGAGTTAGCTTGAGTTAGCTTGAGTTAGCTTTAGCTAGCTTGAGTTAGCTTGAGTTAGCTTGAGTTAGCTTGAACTAGCTTGAGTTAGCTTGAGTTAGCTTGAGTTAGCTTGAGTTAGCTTGAGTTAGCTTGTCTTAGCTTTAGCTAGCTTGAGTTAGCTTGAACTAGCTTTAGCTACCTTGAGTTAGCTTGAGTTAGCTCGGGTTAGCTTGAGTTAGCTTGAGTTAGCTTGAGTTAGCTTTAGCTAGCTTGAGTTAGCTTGAGTTAGCTTGAGTTAGCTTGAGTTAGCTTGAATTAGCTTGAGTTAGCTTGAGTTAGCTTTAGCTAGCTTGGGTTAGCTTGAGCTAGCTTGAGTTAGCTCGGGTTAGCTTGAGTTAGCTTGAGTTAGCTTTAGCTAGCTTGAGTTAGCTTGAGTTAGCTTGAGTTAGCTTGAGTTAGCTTTAGCTAGCTTGAGTTAGCTTGAACTAGCTTGAGTTAGCTTGAGCTAGCTTGAGTTAGCTTGAGTTAGCTTGAGTTAGCTTTAGCTAGCTTGAGTTAGCTTGAACTAGCTTGAGTTAGCTTGAGCTAGCTTGAGTTAGCTTGAGTTAGCTTGAGTTAGCTTTAGCTAGCTTGAGTTAGCTTGAACTAGCTTGAGTTAGCTTGAGTTAGCTTGAGTTAGCTTGAGTTAGCTTGTCTTAGCTTTAGCTAGCTTGAGCTAGCTTGAACTAGCTTTAGCTACCTTGAGTTAGCTTGAGTTAGCTCGGGTTAGCTTGAGTTAGCTTGAGTTAGCTTGAGTTAGCTTGAGCTAGCTTGAGTTAGCTTGAGTTAGCTTGAGTTAGCTTTAGCTAGCTTGAGTTAGCTTGAACTAGCTTGAGTTAGCTTGAGCTAGCTTGAGTTAGCTTGAGTTAGCTTGAGTTAGCTTTAGCTAGCTTGAGTTAGCTTGAACTAGCTTGAGTTAGCTTGAGTTAGCTTGAGTTAGCTTGAGTTAGCTTGTCTTAGCTTTAGCTAGCTTGAGCTAGCTTGAACTAGCTTTAGCTACCTTGAGTTAGCTTGAGTTAGCTCGGGTTAGCTTGAGTTAGCTTGAGTTAGCTTGAGTTAGCTTTAGCTAGCTTGAGTTAGCTTGAGTTAGCTTGAGTTAGCTTGAACTAGCTTGAGTTAGCTTGAGTTAGCTTGAGTTAGCTTGAGTTAGCTTGAGTTAGCTTGAGTTAGCTTGTCTTAGCTTTAGCTAGCTTGAGTTAGCTTGAACTAGCTTTAGCTACCTTGAGTTAGCTTGAGTTAGCTCGGGTTAGCTTGAGTTAGCTTGAGTTAGCTTGAGTTAGCTTTAGCTAGCTTGAGTTAGCTTGAGTTAGCTTGAGTTAGCTTGAGTTAGCTTGAATTAGCTTGAGTTAGCTTGAGTTAGCTTTAGCTAGCTTGGGTTAGCTTGAGCTAGCTTGAGTTAGCTCGGGTTAGCTTGAGTTAGCTTGAGTTAGCTTTAGCTAGCTTGAGTTAGCTTGAGTTAGCTTGAGTTAGCTTGAGTTAGCTTTAGCTAGCTTGAGTTAGCTTGAACTAGCTTGAGTTAGCTTGAGCTAGCTTGAGTTAGCTTGAGTTAGCTTGAGTTAGCTTTAGCTAGCTTGAGTTAGCTTGAACTAGCTTTAGTTAGCTTGAGTTAGCTTGAGTTAGCTTGAGTTAGCTTGAGTTAGCTTGTCTTAGCTTTAGCTAGCTTGAGTTAGCTTGAACTAGCTTTAGCTACCTTGAGTTAGCTTGAGTTAGCTCGGGTTAGCTTGAGTTAGCTTGAGTTAGCTTGAGTTAGCTTTAGCTAGCTTGAGTTAGCTTGAGTTAGCTTGAGTTAGCTTGAGTTAGCTTGAGTTAGCTTGAGTTAGCTTGTCTTAGCTTTAGCTAGCTTGAGTTAGCTTGAACTAGCTTTAGCTACCTTGAGTTAGCTTGAGTTAGCTCGGGTTAGCTTGAGTTAGCTTGAGTTAGCTTGAGTTAGCTTTAGCTAGCTTGAGTTAGCTTGAGTTAGCTTGAGTTAGCTTGAGTTAGCTTGAATTAGCTTGAGTTAGCTTGAGTTAGCTTTAGCTAGCTTGGGTTAGCTTGAGCTAGCTTGAGTTAGCTCGGGTTAGCTTGAGTTAGCTTGAGTTAGCTTTAGCTAGCTTGAGTTAGCTTGAGTTAGCTTGAGTTAGCTTGAGTTAGCTTTAGCTAGCTTGAGTTAGCTTGAACTAGCTTGAGTTAGCTTGAGCTAGCTTGAGTTAGCTTGAGTTAGCTTGAGTTAGCTTTAGCTAGCTTGAGTTAGCTTGAACTAGCTTGAGTTAGCTTGAGTTAGCTTGAGTTAGCTTGAGTTAGCTTGAGTTAGCTTGTCTTAGCTTTAGCTAGCTTGAGTTAGCTTGAACTAGCTTTAGCTACCTTGAGTTAGCTTGAGTTAGCTCGGGTTAGCTTGAGTTAGCTTGAGTTAGCTTGAGTTAGCTTTAGCTAGCTTGAGTTAGCTTGAGTTAGCTTGAGTTAGCTTGAACTAGCTTGAGTTAGCTTGAGTTAGCTTGAGTTAGCTTGAGTTAGCTTGAGTTAGCTTGTCTTAGCTTTAGCTAGCTTGAGTTAGCTTGAACTAGCTTTAGCTACCTTCAGTTAGCTTGAGTTAGCTCGGGTTAGCTTGAGTTAGCTTGAGTTAGCTTGAGTTAGCTTTAGCTAGCTTGAGTTAGCTTGAGTTAGCTTGAGTTAGCTTGAGTTAGCTTGAATTAGCTTGAGTTAGCTTGAGTTAGCTTTAGCTAGCTTGGGTTAGCTTGAGCTAGCTTGAGTTAGCTCGGGTTAGCTTGAGTTAGCTTGAGTTAGCTTTAGCTAGCTTGAGTTAGCTTGAGTTAGCTTGAGTTAGCTTGAGTTAGCTTTAGCTAGCTTGAGTTAGCTTGAGCTAGCTGAGTTAGCTTGAGTTAGCTAGCTTGAGCTTGAGCTAGCTAGCTAGCTTGAGCTTGAGCTAGCTAGCTCGCTTGAGCTTGAGCTTGAGCTAGCTAGCTTGAGCTTGAGCTAGCTAGCTAGCTTGAGCTTGAGCTTGAGCTAGCTGGCTTGAGCTTGAGCTAGCTAGCTTGAGCTTGAGCTAGCTAGCTAGCTAGCTTGAGCTTGAGCTTGAGCTAGCTAGCTAGCTTGAGCTAGCTATCTAGCTTGAGCTTGAGCTAGCTAGCTAGCTTGAGCTTGAGCTTGAGCTTGAGCTAGCTGGCTTGAGCTTGAGCTAGCTAGCTTGAGCTTGAGCTAGCTAGCTAGCTTGAGCTTGAGCTTGAGCTAGCTGGCTTGAGCTTGAGCTAGCTAGCTTGAGCTTGAGCTAGCTAGCTAGCTTGAGCTTGAGCTTGAGCTAGCTAGCTAGCTAGCTTGAGCTTGAGCTTGAGCTTGAGCTAGCTAGCTTGAGCTTGAGCTAGCTAGCTAGCTTGAGCTTGAGCTTGAGCTAGCTAGCTTGAGCTTGAGCTTGAGCTAGCTAGCTTGAGCTTGAGCTTGAGCTAGCTAGCTTGAGCTTGAGCTTGAGCTAGCTAGCTTGAGCTTGAGCTTGAGCTAGCTAGCTAGCTAGCTTGAGCTTGAGCTAGCTAGCTTGAGCTTGAGCTAGCTAGCTAGCTTGAGATTGAGCTTGAGCTAGCTGGCTTGAGCTTGAGCTAGCTAGCTTGAGCTTGAGCTAGCTAGCTTGAGCTTGAGCTAGCTAGCTAGCTTGAACTTGAGCTAGCTAGCTAGCTTGAGCTTGAGCTTGAGCTAGCTAGCTAGCTTGAGCTTGAGCTTGAGCTAGCTGGCTTGAGCTTGAGCTAGCTAGCTTGAGCTTGAGCTAGCTAGCTTGAGCTTGAGCTAGCTAGCTAGCTTGAACTTGAGCTAGCTAGCTAGCTTGAGCTTGAGCTAGCTAGCTAGCTTGAGCTTGAGCTAGCTAGCTAGCTTGAGCTTGAGCTTGAGCTAGCTAGCTTGAGCTTGAGCTTGAGCTAGCTAGCTAGCTTGAGCTTGAGCTAGCTAGCTTGAGCTTGAGCTAGCTAGCTTGAGCTTGAGCTAGCTAGCTAGCTTGAGCTTGAGCTAGCTAGCTAGCTTGAACTTGAGCTAGCTAGCTAGCTTGAGCTTGAGCTAGCTAGCTAGCTTGAGCTAGCTAGCTAGCTTGAGCTTGAGCTTGAGCTAGCTAGCTTGAGCTTGAGCTAGCTAGCTAGCTTGAGCTTGAGCTAGCTAGCTAGCTTGAGCTTGAGCTAGCTAGCTAGCTTGAGCTTGAGCTTGAGCTAGCTAGCTTGAGCTTGAGCTTGAGCTAGCTAGCTAGCTTGAGCTTGAGCTAGCTAGCTTGAGCTTGAGCTAGCTAGCTTGAGCTTGAGCTAGCTAGCTAGCAAGCTTGTGCTTGAGCTAGCTAGCTAGCTTGAGCTTGAGCTTGAGCTAGCTAGCTTGAGCTTGAGCTAGCTAGCTTGAGCTTGAGCTAGCTAGCTTGAGCTTGAGCTAGCTAGCAAGCTTGTGCTTGAGCTAGCTAGCTAGCTTGAGCTTGAGCTTGAGCTAGCTGGCTTGAGCTTGAGCTAGCTAGCTTGAGCTTGAGCTAGCTAGCTTGAGCTTGACCTAGCTAGCTAGCTTGAACTTGAGCTAGCTAGCTAGCTTGAGCTTGAGCTAGCTAGCTAGCTTGAGCTTGAGCTAGCTAGCTAGCTTGAGCTTGAGCTTGAGCTAGCTAGCTTGAGCTTGAGCTTGAGCTAGCTAGCTAGCTTGAGCTTGAGCTAGCTAGCTTGAGCTTGAGCTAGCTAGCTTGAGCTTGAGCTAGCTAGCTAGCTTGAGCTTGAGCTAGCTAGCTAGCTTGAACTTGAGCTAGCTAGCTAGCTTGAGTTTGAGCTAGCTAGCTTGAGCTTGAGCTAGCTAGCTTGAGCTTGAGCTAGCTAGCTAGCTTGAACTTGAGCTAGCTAGCTAGCTTGAGCTTGAGCTAGCTAGCTAGCTTGAGCTTGAGCTAGCTAGCTAGCTTGAGCTTGAGCTTGAGCTAGCTAGCTTGAGCTTGAGCTTGAGCTAGCTAGCTAGCTTGAGCTTGAGCTAGCTAGCTTGAGCTTGAGCTAGCTAGCTTGAGCTTGAGCTAGCTAGCTAGCTTGAGCTTGAGCTAGCTAGCTAGCTTGAACTTGAGCTAGCTAGCTAGCTTGAGCTTGAGCTAGCTAGCTTGAGCTTGAGCTAGCTAGCTAGCTTGAGCTTGAGCTTGAGCTAGCTAGCTAGCTAGCTTGAGCTTGAGCTTGAGCTTGAGCTAGCTAGCTTGAGCTTGAGCTAGCTAGCTAGCTTGAGCTTGGGCTTGAGCTAGCTAGCTTGAGCTTGAGCTTGAGCTAGCTAGCTTGAGCTTGAGCTTGAGCTAGCTAGCTTGAGCTTGAGCTTGAGCTAGCTAGCTTGAGCTTGAGCTTGAGCTAGCTAGCTAGCTAGCTTGAGCTTGAGCTAGCTAGCTTGAGCTTGAGCTAGCTAGCTAGCTTGAGCTTGAGCTTGAGCTAGCTGGCTTGAGCTTGAGCTAGCTAGCTTGAGCTTGAGCTAGCTAGCTTGAGCTTGAGCTAGCTAGCTAGCTTGAACTTGAGCTAGCTAGCTAGCTTGAGCTTGAGCTTGAGCTTGAGCTAGCTAGCTAGCTTGAGCTTGAGCTTGAGCTAGCTGGCTTGAGCTTGAGCTAGCTAGCTTGAGCTTGAGCTAGCTAGCTTGAGCTTGAGCTAGCTAGCTAGCTTGAACTTGAGCTAGCTAGCTAGCTTGAGCTTGAGCTAGCTAGCTAGCTTGAGCTTGAGCTAGCTAGCTAGCTTGAGCTTGAGCTTGAGCTAGCTAGCTTGAGCTTGAGCTTGAGCTAGCTAGCTAGCTTGAGCTTGAGCTAGCTAGCTTGAGCTTGAGCTAGATAGCTTGAGCTTGAGCTAGCTAGCTAGCTTGAGCTTGAGCTAGCTAGCTAGCTTGAACTTGAGCTAGCTAGCTAGCTTGAGCTTGAGCTAGCTAGCTAGCTTGAGCTAGCTAGCTAGCTTGAGCTTGAGCTTGAGCTAGCTAGCTTGAGCTTGAGCTAGCTAGCTAGCTTGAGCTTGAGCTAGCTAGCTAGCTTGAGCTTGAGCTAGCTAGCTAGCTTGAGCTTGAGCTTGAGCTAGCTAGCTTGAGCTTGAGCTTGAGCTAGCTAGCTAGCTTGAGCTTGAGCTAGCTAGCTTGAGCTTGAGCTAGCTAGCTTGAGCTTGAGCTAGCTAGCAAGCTTGTGCTTGAGCTAGCTAGCTAGCTTGAGCTTGAGCTTGAGCTAGCTAGCTTGAGCTTGAGCTAGCTAGCTTGAGCTTGAGCTAGCTAGCTTGAGCTTGAGCTAGCTAGCAAGCTTGTGCTTGAGCTAGCTAGCTAGCTTGAGCTTGAGCTTGAGCTAGCTGGCTTGAGCTTGAGCTAGCTAGCTTGAGCTTGAGCTAGCTAGCTTGAGCTTGAGCTAGCTAGCTAGCTTGAACTTGAGCTAGCTAGCTAGCTTGAGCTTGAGCTAGCTAGCTAGCTTGAGCTTGAGCTAGCTAGCTAGCTTGAGCTTGAGCTTGAGCTAGCTAGCTTGAGCTTGAGCTTGAGCTAGCTAGCTAGCTTGAGCTTGAGCTAGCTAGCTTGAGCTTGAGCTAGCTAGCTTGAGCTTGAGCTAGCTAGCTAGCTTGAGCTTGAGCTAGCTAGCTAGCTTGAACTTGAGCTAGCTAGCTAGCTTGAGTTTGAGCTAGCTAGCTTGAGCTTGAGCTAGCTAGCTTGAGCTTGAGCTAGCTAGCTAGCTTGAACTTGAGCTAGCTAGCTAGCTTGAGCTTGAGCTAGCTAGCTAGCTTGAGCTTGAGCTAGCTAGCTAGCTTGAGCTTGAGCTTGAGCTAGCTAGCTTGAGCTTGAGCTTGAGCTAGCTAGCTAGCTTGAGCTTGAGCTAGCTAGCTTGAGCTTGAGCTAGCTAGCTTGAGCTTGAGCTAGCTAGCTAGCTTGAGCTTGAGCTAGCTAGCTAGCTTGAACTTGAGCTAGCTAGCTAGCTTGAGCTTGAGCTAGCTAGCTAGCTTGAGCTAGCTAGCTAGCTTGAGCTTGAGCTTGAGCTTGAGCTAGCTAGCTTGAGCTTGAGCTAGCTAGCTAGCTTGAGCTTGAGCTAGCTAGCTAGCTTGAGCTTGAGCTAGCTAGCTAGCTTGAGCTTGAGCTTGAGCTAGCTAGCTTGAGCTTGAGCTAGCTAGCTAGCTTGAGCTTGAGCTAGCTAGCTAGCTTGAGCTTGAGCTTGAGCTAGCTAGCTTGAGCTTGAGCTTGAGCTAGCTAGCTAGCTTGAGCTTGAGCTAGCTAGCTTGAGCTTGAGCTAGCTAGCTTGAGCTTGAGCTAGCTAGCTAGCTTGTGCTTGAGCTAGCTAGCTAGCTTGAGCTTGAGCTTGAGCTAGCTGGCTTGAGCTTGAGCTAGCTAGCTTGAGCTTGAGCTAGCTAGCTTGAGCTTGAGCTAGCTAGCTAGCTTGAACTTGAGCTAGCTAGCTAGCTTGAGCTTGAGCTAGCTAGCTAGCTTGAGCTTGAGCTAGCTAGCTAGCTTGAGCTTGAGCTTGAGCTAGCTAGCTTGAGCTTGAGCTTGAGCTAGCTAGCTAGCTTGAGCTTGAGCTAGCTAGCTTGAGCTTGAGCTAGCTAGCTTGAGCTTGAGCTAGCTAGCTAGCTTGAGCTTGAGCTAGCTAGCTAGCTTGAACTTGAGCTAGCTAGCTAGCTTGAGCTTGAGCTAGCTAGCTAGCTTGAGCTAGCTAGCTAGCTTGAGCTTGAGCTTGAGCTAGCTAGCTTGAGCTTGAGCTAGCTAGCTAGCTTGAGCTTGAGCTAGCTAGCTAGCTTGAGCTTGAGCCAGCTAGCTAGCTTGAGCTTGAGCTTGAGCTAGCTAGCTTGAGCTTGAGCTTGAGCTAGCTAGCTAGCTTGAGCTTGAGCTAGCTAGCTTGAGCTTGAGCTAGCTAGCTTGAGCTTGAGCTAGCTAGCAAGCTTGTGCTTGAGCTAGCTAGCTAGCTTGAGCTTGAGCTTGAGCTAGCTAGCTTGAGCTTGAGCTAGCTAGCTTGAGCTTGAGCTAGCTAGCTTGAGCTTGAGCTAGCTAGCAAGCTTGTGCTTGAGCTAGCTAGCTAGCTTGAGCTTGAGCTTGAGCTAGCTGGCTTGAGCTTGAGCTAGCTAGCTTGAGCTTGAGCTAGCTAGCTTGAGCTTGAGCTAGCTAGCTAGCTTGAACTTGAGCTAGCTAGCTAGCTTGAGCTTGAGCTAGCTAGCTAGCTTGAGCTTGAGCTAGCTAGCTAGCTTGAGCTTGAGCTTGAGCTAGCTAGCTTGAGCTTGAGCTTGAGCTAGCTAGCTAGCTGGAGCTTGAGCTAGCTAGCTTGAGCTTGAGCTAGCTAGCTTGAGCTTGAGCTAGCTAGCTAGCTTGAGCTTGAGCTAGCTAGCTAGCTTGAACTTGAGCTAGCTAGCTAGCTTGAGTTTGAGCTAGCTAGCTTGAGCTTGAGCTAGCTAGCTTGAGCTTGAGCTAGCTAGCTAGCTTGAACTTGAGCTAGCTAGCTAGCTTGAGCTTGAGCTAGCTAGCTAGCTTGAGCTTGAGCTAGCTAGCTAGCTTGAGCTTGAGCTTGAGCTAGCTAGCTTGAGCTTGAGCTTGAGCTAGCTAGCTAGCTTGAGCTTGAGCTAGCTAGCTTGAGCTTGAGCTAGCTAGCTTGAGCTTGAGCTAGCTAGCTAGCTTGAGCTTGAGCTAGCTAGCTAGCTTGAACTTGAGCTAGCTAGCTAGCTTGAGCTTGAGCTAGCTAGCTAGCTTGAGCTAGCTAGCTAGCTTGAGCTTGAGCTTGAGCTTGAGCTAGCTAGCTTGAGCTTGAGCTAGCTAGCTAGCTTGAGCTTGAGCTAGCTAGCCAGCTTGAGCTTGAGCTAGCTAGCTAGCTTGAGCTTGAGCTTGAGCTAGCTAGCTTGAGCTTGAGCTTGAGCTAGCTAGCTAGCTTGAGCTTGAGCTAGCTAGCTAGCTTGAGCTTGAGCTTGAGCTAGCTAGCTTGAGCTTGAGCTTGAGCTAGCTAGCTAGCTTGAGCTTGAGCTAGCTAGCTTGAGCTTGAGCTAGCTAGCTTGAGATTGAGCTAGCTAGCTAGCTTGTGCTTGAGCTAGCTAGCTAGCTTGAGCTTGAGCTTGAGCTAGCTGGCTTGAGCTTGAGCTAGCTAGCTTGAGCTTGAGCTAGCTAGCTTGAGCTTGAGCTAGCTAGCTAGCTTGAACTTGAGCTAGCTAGCTAGCTTGAGCTTGAGCTTGAGCTAGCTAGCTAGCTTGAGCTTGAGCTAGCTAGCTAGCTTGAGCTTGAGCTTGAGCTAGCTAGCTTGAGCTTGAGCTTGAGCTAGCTAGCTAGCTTGAGCTTGAGCTAGCTAGCTTGAGCTTGAGCTAGCTAGCTTGAGCTTGAGCTAGCTAGCTAGCTTGAGCTTGAGCTAGCTAGCTAGCTTGAACTTGAGCTAGCTAGCTAGCTTGAGCTTGAGCTAGCTAGCTAGCTTGAGCTAGCTAGCTAGCTTGAGCTTGAGCTTGAGCTTGAGCTAGCTAGCTTGAGCTTGAGCTAGCTAGCTAGCTTGAGCTTGAGCTAGCTAGCTAGCTTGAGCTTGAGCTAGCTAGCTAGCTTGAGCTTGAGCTTGAGCTAGCTAGCTTGAGCTTGAGCTTGAGCTAGCTAGCTAGCTTGAGCTTGAGCTAGCTAGCTTGAGCTTGAGCTAGCTAGCTTGAGCTTGAGCTAGCTAGCTAGCTTGAGCTTGAGCTAGCTAGCTAGCTTGAGCTTGAGCTAGCTGGCTTGAGCTTGAGCTAGATAGCTTGAGCTTGAGCTAGCTAGCTAGCTTGAGCTAGCTAGCTAGAGCTCGACCTATGAAAAGCTGCGCAAACACTTATTCTATAATAATTGCGAAAATTAAAAATTTCACAAGTGAAAAGCTGCATAAACAGTAATTCTATGTGTGGGGCATTATTAGGGGGAGGTGTCTTGTCAAAATATGGCTGGACTAAAGACCTCAACCCAGATAGGGTGGAAGGCCCTATGATCGGTCTGTTACTAATCGGTGACCGATAAAGACCTGACCAAGGCCTGTAGTAAGCTTGGTTAGGCATTACAGGAGATAACACTAAGACCGAGGGGTCTTAGAGAGCCCTCTAGCGGGGCGAATAGAGCTAGATCGAGCCTTGGGAAAGCTAGATCGAGCAGGACTGAAGCTAAAGGATAGACCGAGAGGTCTGTCTGGTCCTCCTAGAGAGGCCAAGAGAAAGTACGAGAAGCCAACTAAAGCTTGATCGGGCCTTCAGCAAGCACGACCGAGCTGTACCGGAGCTAACACTAAGACCGAGGGGTCTTAGAGAGCCCTCTAGCGGGGCGAATAGAGCTAGATCGAGCCTTGGGAAAGCTAGATCGAGCAGGACTGAAGCTAAACGATAGACCGAGAGGTCTGTCTGGTCCTCCTAGAGAGGCCAAGAGAAAAAACGAGAAGCTAACTAAAGCTTGATCGGGCCTTCAGCAAGCACGACCGAGCTGTACCGGAGCTAACACTAAGACCGAGGGGTCTTAGAGAGCCCTCTAGCGGGGCGAATAGAGCTTGATCA
Source organism: Convolutriloba macropyga (assembly GCF_964194025.1). NCBI lineage: Eukaryota > Metazoa > Xenacoelomorpha > Acoela > Convolutidae > Convolutriloba > Convolutriloba macropyga. Next base: position 16,217 of record NW_027451389.1, read on the forward strand.
AGCCTTGGGCAAGCTAGATCGAGCAGGACTGAAGCTAAGCAAGAGACCGAGAGGTCTGTCTGGTCCTCCTAGAGAGGCCAAGAGAAAGTACGAGAAGCCAACTAAAGCTTGATCGGGCCTTCAGCAAGCACGACCGAGCTGTACCGGAGCTAACACTAAGACCGAGGGGTCTTAGAGAGCCCTCTAGCGGGGCGAATAGAGCTAGATCGAGCCTTGGGAAAGCTAGATCGAGCAGGACTGAAGCTAAACGATAGACCGAGAGGTCTGTCTGGTCCTCCTAGAGAGGCCAAGAGAAAGTACGAGAAGCTAACTAAAGCTTGATCGCGCCTTCAGCAAGCACGATTGAGCAAGACCGGAGCTAACACTAAGACCGAAGTGTCTTAGAGAGCCCTCTGGTGGGGCGAATAGAGCTAGATCGAGCCTTGGGAAAGCTAGATCGAGTAAGATTGAAGCTGAAAGAGTGTCAGAGGAGCAAATGAACCTCCAAAAAGTGAAAATCAAATTTTAGAAAAAACACAAGTTAAATACTGCATGGACAGTATTTCTATGTGTGGGGCATTATTAGGGGGAGGTGTCTTGTCAAAATATGGCTGGACTAAAGACCTCAACCCGGATAGGGTGGAAGGCCCCATGATCGGTCTGTTACTAATCGGTGACCGATAAAGACCTGACCAAGGCCTGTAGTAAGCTTGGTTAGGCATTACAGGAGTTAACACTAAGACCGAGGGGTCTTAGAGAGCCCTCTAGCGGGGCGAATAGAGCTAGATCGAGCCTTGGGAAAGCTAGATCGAGCAGGACTGAAGCTAAGCAAGAGACCGAAAGGTCTGTCTGGTCCTCCTAGAGAGGCCAAGAGAAAGTACGAGAAGCTAACTAAAGCTTGATCAGGCCTTCAGCAAGCACGACCGAGCTGTACCGGAGCTAACACTAAGACCGAGGGGTCTTAGAGAGCCCTCTAGCAGGGCGAATAGATCTAGATCGAGCCTTGGGAAAGCTAGATCGAGCAGGACTGAAGCTAAACGATAGACCGAGAGGTCTGTCTGGTCCTCCTAGAGAGGCCAAGAGAAAGTACGAGAAGCTAACTAAAGCTTGATCGGGCCTTCAGCAAGCACGACCGAGCTGTACCGGAGCTAACACTAAGACCGAGGGGTCTTAGAGAGCCCTCTAGCAGGGCGAATAGAGCTAGATCGAGCCTTGGGAAAGCTAGATCAAGCAGGACTGAAGCTAAACGATAGACCGAGAGGTCTGTCTGGTCCTCCTAGAGAGGCCAAGAGAAAGTACGAGAATCTAACTAAAGCTTGATCGGGCCTTCAGCAAGCACGACCGAGCTGTACCGGAGCTAACACTAAGACCGAGGGGTCTTAGAGAGCCCTCTAGCAGGGCGAATAGAGCTAGATCGAGCCTTGGGAAAGCTAGATCGAGCAGGACTGAAGCTAAACGATAGACCGAGAGGTCTGTCTGGTCCTCCTAGAGAGGCCAAGAGGAAGTACGAGAAGCTAACTAAAGCTTGATCGCGCCTTCAGCAAGCACGATTGAGCAAGACCGGAGCTAACACTAAGACCGAAGTGTCTTAGAGAGCCCTCTAGTGGGGCGAATAGAGCTAGATCGAGCCTTGGGAAAGCTAGATCGAGTAAGATTGAAGCTGAAAGAGTGTCAGAGGAGCAAATGAACCTCCAAAAAGTGAAAATCAAATTTTAGAAAAAAACACAAGTTAAATACTGCATGGACAGTAATTCTATGTGTGGGGCATTATTAGGGAGAGGTGTCTTGTCAAAATATGGCTGGACTAAAGACCTCAACCCGGATAGGGTGGAAGGCCCTATGATTGGTCTGTTACTAATCGGTGACCGATAAAGACCTGACCAAGGCCTGTAGTAAGCTTGGTTAGGCATTACAGAAGATAACACTAAGACCGAGGGGTCTTAGAGAGCCCTCTAGCGGGGCGAATAGAGCTTGATCAAGCCTTGGGCAAGCTAGATCGAGCAGGACTGAAGCTAAACGATAGACCGAGAGGTCTGTCTGGTCCTCCTAGAGAGGCCAAGAGAAAGTACGAGAATCTAACTAAAGCTGGGTCGGGCCTTCAGCAAGCACGACCGAGCAGTACCGGAGCTAACACTAAGACCGAGGGGTCTTAGAGAGCCCTCTAGTGGGGCGAATAGAGCTAGATCGAGCCTTGGGAAAGCTAGATCGAGCAGGACTGAAGCTAAACGATAAACCGAAAGGTCTGACGGGTCCTCATAAGAGGCATGGAGAAAGATCTGATACTAAAGTACCTCTCGGAAGTAATAAAATATGCCTGATGAAGCCGGGTATGATGTTTGTTGTTTGATGGCATTCATCGATTAGGTCTGGTGGATTCCCCATTACTCCGAGTGGTACTAGTAGAGGCTCCTACAGGGGTGAGCAAAGCGAGATCAAGCCTTAGGCAAGCTAGATCGAGCAGAACTGAAGCTGAAAAGCAAAATAAATGACAGGTCTGTCCAAATCAATAAACTTGAAATCCAGTGTGGTCACCACGGGTCACGAGGTGAATTCCTAGCGATTGTCTGCTGAACGTATAGGAAGGCCCGAAACGAACGATAATTTCATTGCACAGTGGAGATACTATACGTTCAGGAGTAGCATACATCGGGTTTGATCTATGATCATGTCTGGTCTCCGAGGATCCACCGGGTTACCAACTGGCACCGCTGTACTGGGTGTAAAACTGGGCCACCTGAAGTCCCGGGTGTAAAACTAGGTGCCTCTGTGCCAAAGTAGCGGCTTGCGTAGTGCATTATGCCTCCGGCTTGCGAAATGGTTATAAGCAATAACAACAGGACGCCGCGGGGTGTTCACTTAAAGGAGTAACGTTCTCTCAAGGGAGGGGATCTAAAAATCTTGATAAAACATTTATTCTATGCAAAATTTGTGCGCAAATTTTGCAAAGTAAAAAGCTGCACTGTAGCAAATTCTATGTGTGTAGCATTATTAGGGAAGTGTTGTTTGATGGCACCTCTCTACTTGATGCACCAAAGAACTACCTTGATGGCTCATGACCGCTGGTAATCTGTCGTCGCTAGTAGTTCGGAACTGAGAACAAATATGTTCGCAAATTACAACAATTATACAGCATATTGCTGAATAAAGCAGAACCGAATAATACTCAGTGACTTTACACCAAGACTGACTAATGTCTGGATTGTATCGTCCTACCGAGTAAGGCGAAGAAAAGCTAGAAAGATACGCTTTTCACAAAGCAGGCTTAATGCATGCAAACCAAGGAGGAAGGAGTGATGCCCCTCCTTATAATAAGCAGAACCAAATAAAGAACAGACAGCATCATCTGTACAGTGACCAAGAAGAGGTGAAACTTCTGTATGTGAAAAGGCAATTTGAGCGAGATTTATTAGCAGACTAGTATTATGTTGTTTCTAGTAGGCGAAAGCCGAAACATCAACATGTGAAAATCTGATATTAAATCCTCAATCATTTTCCCTAGTATTATACAGCTATGAGTAACCTTAATTGGACACGGCAATTATTGCTGACCGGTGAAACTTTCGCATGGGAAAGACACACACACTTCTTGACAAAGCAATAAGTATTATGCTGTTTCTAGTACGCGAAAGCAGAAACATCAGCATGTGAAAGTTGTGAAGTTGAAGAATTTTTGTGTTGAGTACGATGTTGTTACTAGTAACCATGTCGACAGCTGAGAACTGTTCTCTAACCAATAGAAGGTGAAACTTCTGTATGTGAAAAGGCAATTTGAGCGAGATTTCTTAGCAGACTAGTATTATGTTGTTTCTAGTAGGCGAAAGCCGAAACATCAACATGTGAAAATCTGATATTAAATCCTCAATCATTTTCCCTAGTATTATACAGCTACTAGTAGCCGTAATTGGTCAGGGAAACATTGTTGACCGGTGAAACTTCACATGGGAAAGACACACAAATTACTTGACAAAACAATAAGTATTATGCTGTTTCTAGTATGCGAAAGCAGAAACATCAGCATGTGAAAGTTGTGAAGTTGAAAAGTTTTTGTGTTGAGTACGGTGTTGTTACTAGTAACCATGTCGACAGCTGGAAAGCTGTTCTCTAACCAATAAAAGGTAAAACTTCTGTATCTGAAGAGGCGGCGTGATTGAGATTTTTAACAGACTAGTATTATGTTGTTTCTAGTAGGCGAGAGCCGAAACATCGACATGTGAACATCTGGTTTTTAAATCATGAGTCAATTCTCCCTAGTATGATACAGTTGTTAGCCGGTATTGGTAACAGTAGAACAGAGATTTGGAGGGCAAAACCTGCTCATGGGAAATGCTCACAGAGCGCTATCTACCAGTACACATAGTATTATGCTGTTTCTAGTACGCGCGAGCCGAAACATCAGCATGTGAAATGTGTAATCGTGGGTAACTCTAAGTGTGTAGAGTACTGTGTAGTAACTAGTAGCCATGCCAAAGCATGCATTGAAACTCTTCGTGATTTAAAAAGCTCAAAGCAAGATTGACGAGGCCGCAAGGCTATGTCTTTCTAAATTCGAACAAATCGAAAGATTGTTCAAAGTACAATTAAACTGATTGATCCTGTCAGTTGCCATATGCTTGTCTGAAAGACTAAGCCATGCATGTGCAAGCGAAGCTTGAAAAAGTGGAACCGCGAATGGCTCATTAAATCAGTTACTATCTATTAGTTGATTTGCAAGCTAAATGAATAACTGCGGTAACCCTGCAGCTAATGCATGCTGATTGTCCGACACTGTCGGAGACTTTTACAAGACTACACCGGGTGATTTGCTAAGTACAGACACATCCCGTGATGAGTCCTAGTAACTGAAAGATCCCAGATAGCTTCGGCTTGGGGACGGAACTTCCGAATTTCTGACCTATCAACCTATGATGGTAGTGTAACGGACTACCATGGTTGTGACGGGTAACGGGGAATCAGGGTTCGATTCCGGAGAGGGAGCCTTAGAAACGGCTACCACATCCAAGGAAGGCAGCAGGCACGCAAATTACCCACTCTCCGCACGAGGAGGTAGTGACTAGAAATAATGATATGAACCTTTATGGTTTGTAATCAGAATGGAATGGACTTAAAAGCTCCATTGATGAACGAGTAGAGGGCAAGTCTGGTGCCAGCAGCCGCGGTAATACCAGCCTCTACAAGCGTATGCAATAGTTGCTGCGTTTAAAAAGCTCATAGTTGGATCTGTTTGAGTAGAACGGCAACATGGTCTTCAGTTAAATCTGTTGACTCGTTCCGCTCATCCTTCGCATCGAAGAAATAGTTTGCACTTAAATGTGACGAACTGTGGAAACGGTGTTTTCACCCTGAGAAAATTAGAGTGTTCAAAGCATCCTTTGGGATCGAATAATAAAGCATGGAATAATGGAGAATGACCCGCTACTCGATTGATGCCGGTTGGCTGAGTGCGGTAATGATTGAAAGGAACAGACGGGGGCATTTGTATTGCTACGTTAGAGGTGAAATTCTTGGATCGTGGCAAGACAAACTACTGCGAAAGCATTTGCCAAGAATGTTTTCATTAATCAAGAACGAAAGTCAGAGTATTGAAGAGGATTAGATACCCTCGTAATTCTGACCATAAACTATACCAACCTACAATTTGTCAAAGTCGATCTTGACTTGGCAAGAGATTAACCGGGAAACCAAAGTTTATTGGTTCCGGGGGAAGTATGGTTGCAAAATCGAAACTTAAAGGAATTGACGGAAGGGCACCACCAGGAGTGGAGCCTGCGGCTTAATTTGACTCAACACGGGAAAACTCACCCGGTCCAGACATCTTAAGGATTGACAGATTGAATATCTTTCATGATTATATGGGCGGTGGTGCATGGCCGTTCTTAGTTAGTGGAGTGATCTGTCTGGTTAATTCCGATAACGAACGAGATCTTCTCCATCTAAATAATGAAATTCACTATATGTGAATTCAAACACTTCTTAGAGGAACTATGCGGAATTAAATACCGCAGATGAAGTGAGGCTATAACAGGTCTGTGATGCCCTTAGATGTTCTGGACTGCACGCGCGCTACACTGTGTACTTTTAGATTGAGTACTCAGCCCTTGGTCCGAAATGGACTGGGCAATCAGAGAAAAGTACAGCGCTTCAAGGGGATCGTCTGTTGTAACTTGCAGACGTGAACCAGGAATTCCTGGTACTTATGAGTCAACAACTCATAGGGATTACGTCCCTGCCCTTTGTACACACCGCCCGTCGCTACTACTGATTGGATAGTTAAGCAAGAATTGCAAATTCCTACTGTTGGGACTTCGGTCTCCGGCAACGGGATGAAGCGGATCGAGCTTAATTGTCTAGAGGAAGTAAAAGTCGTAACAAGGTTTCCGTAGGGGAACCTGCGGAAGGATCAGTGATTGATTCCTTCGGGCATGGCTGCTGGTAGAGGCCATGTCTGTAGTGCGCATGACGCTCTGTCGCTAGAGATTGCTTGGCAACCAATCTCGAATTATGTATCGAGCTCAAAAACTACTTGTGTGGATACATAGTTCAGCAGTCATGGCAAGGGACTGCTTAAAGGGAGACTAGTTAGCAAAAGCAGCCTAGCAGAACTGCAGCTATCTAGATCTCAGAAGCTGGGTTATAGAAGCCCAGCTATAGACTTGTGAATGAGAAAGGCCTAAAAAGGTCCACAAGTCGCGTGGTTAGAACCGACACGCAAAAATCCCAGCGAGTGACAGAGCGTTGCGCTGTTCAGTGGGAAAGAGTTGAGCTACTCGGGGCGCCCACTGAACTTGCTCCGAGCCAAAGGCTCGAAAAAACACAGCTTAGCCTCAGATCCTTTACATAGAAGGCTAGCTAAAATAAACTTACCTTGGACGAGGGTAAAGTTTAGTCAGTTCTTAGGGGAGAGTAATCCACAGCTTCTCGCCCTCTGAACATTCTCCCAGATATGTAGGTCTGGGAGAGTCTCCTCCTGTTCTTCGGAATCTGGAGGTAGACAAAGACAGTACGATACGATCTTGCATCGGGATGACTAACCGATAATGATCATAATCTGACAATTTTTCCGGCTTGAGGCACCGGAGTCAGATTAAAGACACATACTGAACTAAAGGCGTATGTGCAAAGCTTGTCGGAGTGTAGAGAGTCAAGCTGAGTTGACTCGTCACGTGGTGATGACAACAGCCATGTGCAAAACACTCACAACTTTATCGTCTATGTGGAAAAGGTTGCTAACAGCGCTCTCTATGAGAGGCCCTCGCATATAACTATACGAGGAAAAGGCGATAGAGTTGTTTGAATGTGGGGCAGGTTCATCGACAAGCTAAGTTGATCACATTCTTGTTGTGGCATCCTACTAGAATTGGTCACGGTCTGCACCAACTCTCCCCAAGTTGGCCAGACTTAAAACTAGAAATAAGGTTTGCAGCTATGTGAACCTAGAAACTGTAAAGGAGTTGAAAGAACTTAAAGGAATTGAAAGAGGCCTTGAGGTATATCCTCTTGGTAAAGACCCACAAAAGCTCACAAAAGTGGCTTCGAAGGGCAAAACTGGTTCATCCAAAACAATTGGAGAGCTTAAAGCAGAACCAATTCGAATGAAACACTATTGGTGAAACTTCATCATGAGAACGTCACAAGCTGATCACGCTCTATGATATGACTAGTATTATGTTGCTTCTAGTAGGCTAAGCGCAAGCCGAAACATCAACATGTGAAAGTCGTAGAATTTTGCAATCAAACTGTGGCTAGTACTGTGATGTTACTAGTAACCTGGTGTTCCGTCATATGGCCAAGAGAGCATTTGAAGGCGAAACTTCTGCATGGGAAAGCTGCATCATGATCAAAATTTTATATCGAGTATTATGTTGACGTTAGTAGGCCTTGGCCGAAAACGCAGCATGTGAAAGGTATAGATAAAAGTTATTGTTGCAGTCAGTACTGTGTAGTTACTAGTAGCTGGATTTAAGCTCAAAATGAGACACTGTTGGTGAAACTTCATCATGAGAATGTCACAAGCTGATCAAGCTCTATGATATGACTAGTATTATGTTGCTTCTAGTAGGCTAAGCGCAAGCCGAAACATCAACATGTGAAAGTCGTAGAATTTTGCGATCAAATTGTGGCTAGTACTGTGATGTTACTAGTAACCTTGTGTTACGTCATATGGCCAAGAGAGCATTTGAAGGCGAAACTTCTGCATGGGGAAGCTGCATCATGAACAAAAGTTTATATCGAGTATTATGTTGACATTAGTAGGCCCTGGCCGAAAGCGCAGCATGTGAAAGGTATAGATAAAAGTTATCGTTGCAGTCAGTACTGTGTAGTTACTAGTAGCTGGATTTAAGCTCGAAATGAGACACTGTTGGTGAAACTTCATCATGAGAACGTCACAAGCTGATCACGCTCCATGATATGACTAGTATTATGTTGCTTCTAGTAGGCTAAGCGCAAGCCGAAACATCAACATGTGAAAGTCGTAGAATTTTGCGATCAAATTGTGGCTAGTACTGTGATGTTACTAGTAACCTTGTGTTACGTCATATGGCCAAGAGAGCATTTGAAGGCGAAACTTCTGCATGGGGAAGCTGCATCATGAACAAAAGTTTATATCGAGTATTATGTTGACGTTAGTAGGCCCTGGCCGAAAGCGCAGCATGTGAAAGGTATAGATAAAAGTTAGCGTTGCAGTCAGTACTGTGTAGTTACTAGTAGCTGGATTTAAGCTCGAAATGAGACACTGTTGGTGAAACTTCATCATGAGAACGTCACAAGCTGATCACGCTCTATGATATGACTAGTATTATGTTGCTTCTAGTAGGCTAAGCGCAAGCCGAAACATCAACATGTGAAAGTCGTAGAATTTTGCAATCAAACTGTGGCTAGTACTGTGATGTTACTAGTAACCTTTTCTTACGTCATATGGCCAAGAGAGCATTTGAAGGCGAAACTTCTGCATGGGGAAGCTGCATCATGAACAAAAGTTTATATCGAGTATTATGTTGACGTTAGTAGGCCCTGGCCGAAAGCGCAGCATGTGAAAGGTATAGATAAAAGTTATCGTTGCAGTCAGTACTGTGTAGTTACTAGTAGCTGGATTTAAGCTCGAAGTGAGACACTGTTGGTGAAACTTCATCATGAGAACGTCACAAGCTGATCACGCTCTATGATATGACTAGTATTATGTTGCTTATAGTAGGCTAAGCGCAAGCCGAAACATCAACATGTGAAAGTCGTAGAATTTTGCGATCAAATTGTGGCTAGTACTGTGATGTTACTAGTAACCTTGTGTTACGTCATATGGCCAAGAGAGCATTTGAAGGCGAAACTTCTGCATGGGGAAGCTGCATCATGAACAAAAGTTTATATCGAGTATTATGTTGACGTTAGTAGGCCCTGGCCGAAAGCGCAGCATGTGAAAGGTATAGATAAAAGTTAGCGTTGCAGTCAGTACTGTGTAGTTACTAGTAGCTGGATTTAAGCTCGAAATGAGACACTGTTGGTGAAACTTCATCATGAGAACGTCACAAGCTGATCACGCTCTATGATATGACTAGTATTATGTTGCTTCTAGTAGGCTAAGCGCAAGCCGAAACATCAACATGTGAAAGTCGTAGAATTTTGCAATCAAACTGTGGCTAGTACTGTGATGTTACTAGTAACCTTTTCTTACGTCATATGGCCAAGAGAGCATTTGAAGGCGAAACTTCTGCATGGGGAAGCTGCATCATGAACAAAAGTTTATATCGAGTATTATGTTGACGTTAGTAGGCCCTGGCCGAAAGCGCAGCATGTGAAAGGTATAGATAAAAGTTATCGTTGCAGTCAGTACTGTGTAGTTACTAGTAGCTGGATTTAAGCTCGAAGTGAGACACTGTTGGTGAAACTTCATCATGAGAACGTCACAAGCTGATCACGCTCTATGATATGACTAGTATTATGTTGCTTATAGTAGGCTAAGCGCAAGCCGAAACATCAACATGTGAAAGTCGTAGAATTTTGCGATCAAACTGTGGCTAGTACTTTGATGATGCTTGTAGCCAACCGAATTGGTTGAAAAGCCCAATAAGTAAGCTAACTTGGGAGAGCTTGTTGGAAACCAAATGCTACTAGATTGGTCCAAATACATCCTTCAACAGGGGATCACTTGGCTCGCTTTACGAAGAGGAGCACAGCTATATGTGTTAATTCGGTATGAATCGCAAGATTTGTTTACCGACCTCTCTAACGCAAAAGGCGGTCTCGGCTTCGGCTGTTGACTGCGTCCGATTCAGGGTTATATAACTCTCGATTGAACACATTGATGTTCTATTGTTGGTGCTTCCAATAAAATTGGAACACTTAAAGCAGAACCGATTCAAATAATAGCATTCTGATCAATGATTGCATTCCTTGATCAAGAACTGCTGGAGTCATTGTGATGGCGAATTTTCTTCATAAGAAAATTGCAAAGAGACGGAACTTAATGAGACTAGTATTATGTTGTTTCTAGTAAGCGGAAGCTGAAACAGCAACATGTGAAAATCAAGTTTTGTTCAATGATCTCGAGGCGATAAGTACTATGAAGCAACTAGTAGCCTAAGCATGACTCAGATTTGAGACAGTCAAAAAGACTGGCGAAACTTCTTCACATGAAAGTTACATAGAGAACTACAAATGTATACAGCGAGTATTATGTTGTTTCTAGTAGGCGAAAGCTGAAACATCAACATGTGAAAGTTGTCTGCAAACTGTAGAACGATATGTGATTAGTACTGTGCTGTTACTAGTAGCCAGTCTGACTGTAGAAGCCAAGACAAAGGGAAACTAATGCATCTGAAAAGGACAAGTTATGGAAAGGTATGCACGATAAGTATTATGTTGTTTCTAGTAAGCGGCAGCTGAAACATCAACATGTGAACGTCGTTGTGTACAGTAACCTAGAACTATATAGTCCTTAGTAACGTGCATTTACTAGTACCTGTAATTGGTATTCAGACTCAGGCAGTTTGGAATAGTTTGGCAAAGATGCACCAGAGAAAACTGGGATTTGATACAGAAATTGTTGAATACAAGTATTATGCTGCTTCTAGTAGGTTGAATCCGAAACATCAGCATGTGAAAATTGAAAACATTTCTGGTTCGAATTGTCACAAGTATTTGGTGATCTGAGTAGCCAAACTCACTACAACGCCAATTGAAGGCAAAAATTCTCAACGGGAAAAGCTATTCTCATTGAATGAGCTAACAAGACGAGTATTATGTTGCTTCTAGTAGGCGAAAGCCAAAACATCAACATGTGAAAGTCTTGCTGAACAAATTTAATGTTGTTGAG
>NW_027451389.1:32500-67500 GCF_964194025.1 Convolutriloba macropyga
TGTTACGGCACTGGGAAAGAACTTGAACTTGTGCTCAGGCAACCAAGCAGCCAAGGTTGTGCGGTGTCTTGCTACAAATGTTCGGTTGTGTTCTAAATTAGCTGAAGTAAGCTGAAGCATCGCTTTGCTGTCTGAAAGTGTTGCCTCGTCATCTATGCGCTCCCAAATGGCCTAACACTGGCAGCCAATCAGAGTGCGAGAAAAGCGCTCCCAAATGGCCTAACACTGGCAGCCAATCAGAGTGCGAGAAAAGCGCTCCCAAATGGCCTAACACTGGCAGCCAATCAGAGTGCGAGAAAAGCGCTCCCAAATGGCCTAACAGTGGCAGCCAATCAGAGTGCGAGAAAAGCGCTCCCAAATGGCCTAACAGTGGCAGCCAATCAGAGTGCGAGAAAAGCGCTCCCAAATGGCCTAACAGTGGCAGCCAATCAGAGTGCGAGAAAAGCGCTCCCAAATGGCCTAACAGTGGCAGCCAATCAGAGTGCGAGAAAAGCGCTCCCAAATGGCCTAACAGTGGCAGCCAATCAGAGTGCGAGAAAAGCGCTCCCAAATGGCCTAACAGTGGCAGCCAATCAGAGTGCGAGAAAAGCGCTCCCAAATGGCCTAACAGTGGCAGCCAATCAGAGTGCGAGAAAAGCGCTCCCAAATGGCCTAACAGTGGCAGCCAATCAGAGTGCGAGAAAAGCGCTCCCAAATGGCCTAACAGTGGCAGCCAATCAGAGTGCGAGAAAAGCGCTCCCAAATGGCCTAACAGTGGCAGCCAATCAGAGTGCGAGAAAAGCGCTCCCAAATGGCCTAACAGTGGCAGCCAATCAGAGTGCGAGAAAAGCGCTCCCAAATGGCCTAACAGTGGCAGCCAATCAGAGTGCGAGAAAAGCGCTCCCAAATGGCCTAACAGTGGCAGCCAATCAGAGTGCGAGAAAAGCGCTCCCAAATGGCCTAACAGTGGCAGCCAATCAGAGTGCGAGAAAAGCGCTCCCAAATGGCCTAACAGTGGCAGCCAATCAGAGTGCGAGAAAAGCGCTCCCAAATGGCCTAACAGTGGCAGCCAATCAGAGTGCGAGAAAAGCGCTCCCAAATGGCCTAACAGTGGCAGCCAATCAGAGTGCGAGAAAAGCGCTCCCAAATGGCCTAACAGTGGCAGCCAATCAGAGTGCGAGAAAAGCGCTCCCAAATGGCCTAACAGTGGCAGCCAATCAGAGTGCGAGAAAAGCGCTCACAAATGGCCTAACAGTGGCAGCCAATCAGAGTGCGAGAAAAGCGCTCCCAAATGGCCTAACAGTGGCAGCCAATCAGAGTGCGAGAAAAGCGCTCCCAAATGGCCTAACAGTGGCAGCCAATCAGAGTGCGAGAAAAGCGCTCCCAAATGGCCTAACAGTGGCAGCCAATCAGAGTGCGAGAAAAGCGCTCCCAAATGGCCTAACAGTGGCAGCCAATCAGAGTGCGAGAAAAGCGCTCCCAAATGGCCTAACAGTGGCAGCCAATCAGAGTGCGAGAAAAGCGCTCCCAAATGGCCTAACAGTGGCAGCCAATCAGAGTGCGAGAAAAGCGCTCCCAAATGGCCTAACAGTGGCAGCCAATCAGAGTGCGAGAAAAGCGCTCCCAAATGGCCTAACAGTGGCAGCCAATCAGAGTGCGAGAAAAGCGCTCCCAAATGGCCTAACAGTGGCAGCCAGCTAGAGCTAGCTTAAGTTAGCTTGGGTTAGCTTGAGTTAGCTTTAATTAGCTTTAATTAGCTTAAGCTAGCTTAAGTTAGCTTGGGTTAGCTTGAGTTAGCTTGAGCTAGCTTGAGTTAGCTTGAATTAGCTTGAGTTAGCTTGAATTAGCTTGAGTTAGCTTGAGTTAGCTTGAATTAGCTTGAGTTAGCTTGAGTTAGCTCGGGTTAGCTTGAGTTTGACTTCATTAACCCAAGTTAGCTTGGGTTAACTTCATTAAGTTAGCTTGAACTAGCTTGAGTTAGCTTGAGTTAGCTTGAGTTAGCTTGAGTTAGCTTGAGTTAGCTTGTCTTAGCTTTAGCTAGCTTGAGTTAGCTTGAACTAGCTTTAGCTACCTTGAGTTAGCTTGAGTTAGCTCGGGTTAGCTTGAGTTAGCTTGAGTTAGCTTGAGTTAGCTTTAGCTAGCTTGAGTTAGCTTGAGTTAGCTTGAGTTAGCTTGAGTTAGCTTGAATTAGCTTGAGTTAGCTTGAGTTAGCTTTAGCTAGCTTGGGTTAGCTTGAGCTAGCTTGAGTTAGCTCGGGTTAGCTTGAGTTAGCTTGAGTTAGCTTTAGCTAGCTTGAGTTAGCTTGAGTTAGCTTGAGTTAGCTTGAGTTAGCTTTAGCTAGCTTGAGTTAGCTTGAACTAGCTTGAGTTAGCTTGAGCTAGCTTGAGTTAGCTTGAGTTAGCTTGAGTTAGCTTTAGCTAGCTTGAGTTAGCTTGAACTAGCTTGAGTTAGCTTGAGCTAGCTTGAGTTAGCTTGAGTTAGCTTGAGTTAGCTTTAGCTAGCTTGAGTTAGCTTGAACTAGCTTGAGTTAGCTTGAGTTAGCTTGAGTTAGCTTGAGTTAGCTTGTCTTAGCTTTAGCTAGCTTGAGCTAGCTTGAACTAGCTTTAGCTACCTTGAGTTAGCTTGAGTTAGCTCGGGTTAGCTTGAGTTAGCTTGAGTTAGCTTGAGTTAGCTTGAGCTAGCTTGAGTTAGCTTGAGTTAGCTTGAGTTAGCTTTAGCTAGCTTGAGTTAGCTTGAACTAGCTTGAGTTAGCTTGAGCTAGCTTGAGTTAGCTTGAGTTAGCTTGAGTTAGCTTTAGCTAGCTTGAGTTAGCTTGAACTAGCTTGAGTTAGCTTGAGTTAGCTTGAGTTAGCTTGAGTTAGCTTGTCTTAGCTTTAGCTAGCTTGAGCTAGCTTGAACTAGCTTTAGCTACCTTGAGTTAGCTTGAGTTAGCTCGGGTTAGCTTGAGTTAGCTTGAGTTAGCTTGAGTTAGCTTTAGCTAGCTTGAGTTAGCTTGAGTTAGCTTGAGTTAGCTTGAACTAGCTTGAGTTAGCTTGAGTTAGCTTGAGTTAGCTTGAGTTAGCTTGAGTTAGCTTGAGTTAGCTTGTCTTAGCTTTAGCTAGCTTGAGTTAGCTTGAACTAGCTTTAGCTACCTTGAGTTAGCTTGAGTTAGCTCGGGTTAGCTTGAGTTAGCTTGAGTTAGCTTGAGTTAGCTTTAGCTAGCTTGAGTTAGCTTGAGTTAGCTTGAGTTAGCTTGAGTTAGCTTGAATTAGCTTGAGTTAGCTTGAGTTAGCTTTAGCTAGCTTGGGTTAGCTTGAGCTAGCTTGAGTTAGCTCGGGTTAGCTTGAGTTAGCTTGAGTTAGCTTTAGCTAGCTTGAGTTAGCTTGAGTTAGCTTGAGTTAGCTTGAGTTAGCTTTAGCTAGCTTGAGTTAGCTTGAACTAGCTTGAGTTAGCTTGAGCTAGCTTGAGTTAGCTTGAGTTAGCTTGAGTTAGCTTTAGCTAGCTTGAGTTAGCTTGAACTAGCTTTAGTTAGCTTGAGTTAGCTTGAGTTAGCTTGAGTTAGCTTGAGTTAGCTTGTCTTAGCTTTAGCTAGCTTGAGTTAGCTTGAACTAGCTTTAGCTACCTTGAGTTAGCTTGAGTTAGCTCGGGTTAGCTTGAGTTAGCTTGAGTTAGCTTGAGTTAGCTTTAGCTAGCTTGAGTTAGCTTGAGTTAGCTTGAGTTAGCTTGAGTTAGCTTGAGTTAGCTTGAGTTAGCTTGTCTTAGCTTTAGCTAGCTTGAGTTAGCTTGAACTAGCTTTAGCTACCTTGAGTTAGCTTGAGTTAGCTCGGGTTAGCTTGAGTTAGCTTGAGTTAGCTTGAGTTAGCTTTAGCTAGCTTGAGTTAGCTTGAGTTAGCTTGAGTTAGCTTGAGTTAGCTTGAATTAGCTTGAGTTAGCTTGAGTTAGCTTTAGCTAGCTTGGGTTAGCTTGAGCTAGCTTGAGTTAGCTCGGGTTAGCTTGAGTTAGCTTGAGTTAGCTTTAGCTAGCTTGAGTTAGCTTGAGTTAGCTTGAGTTAGCTTGAGTTAGCTTTAGCTAGCTTGAGTTAGCTTGAACTAGCTTGAGTTAGCTTGAGCTAGCTTGAGTTAGCTTGAGTTAGCTTGAGTTAGCTTTAGCTAGCTTGAGTTAGCTTGAACTAGCTTTAGTTAGCTTGAGTTAGCTTGAGTTAGCTTTAGCTAGCTTGGGTTAGCTTGAGCTAGCTTGAGTTAGCTCGGGTTAGCTTGAGTTAGCTTGAGTTAGCTTTAGCTAGCTTGAGTTAGCTTGAGTTAGCTTGAGTTAGCTTGAGTTAGCTTTAGCTAGCTTGAGTTAGCTTGAACTAGCTTGAGTTAGCTTGAGCTAGCTTGAGTTAGCTTGAGTTAGCTTGAGTTAGCTTTAGCTAGCTTGAGTTAGCTTGAACTAGCTTTAGTTAGCTTGAGTTAGCTTGAGTTAGCTTGAGTTAGCTTGAGTTAGCTTGTCTTAGCTTTAGCTAGCTTGAGTTAGCTTGAACTAGCTTTAGCTACCTTGAGTTAGCTTGAGTTAGCTCGGGTTAGCTTGAGTTAGCTTGAGTTAGCTTGAGTTAGCTTTAGCTAGCTTGAGTTAGCTTGAGTTAGCTTGAGTTAGCTTGAGTTAGCTTGAGTTAGCTTGAGTTAGCTTGTCTTAGCTTTAGCTAGCTTGAGTTAGCTTGAACTAGCTTTAGCTACCTTGAGTTAGCTTGAGTTAGCTCGGGTTAGCTTGAGTTAGCTTGAGTTAGCTTGAGTTAGCTTTAGCTAGCTTGAGTTAGCTTGAGTTAGCTTGAGTTAGCTTGAGTTAGCTTGAATTAGCTTGAGTTAGCTTGAGTTAGCTTTAGCTAGCTTGGGTTAGCTTGAGCTAGCTTGAGTTAGCTCGGGTTAGCTTGAGTTAGCTTGAGTTAGCTTTAGCTAGCTTGAGTTAGCTTGAGTTAGCTTGAGTTAGCTTGAGTTAGCTTTAGCTAGCTTGAGTTAGCTTGAACTAGCTTGAGTTAGCTTGAGCTAGCTTGAGTTAGCTTGAGTTAGCTTGAGTTAGCTTTAGCTAGCTTGAGTTAGCTTGAACTAGCTTGAGTTAGCTTGAGTTAGCTTGAGTTAGCTTGTCTTAGCTTTAGCTAGCTTGAGCTAGCTTGAACTAGCTTTAGCTACCTTGAGTTAGCTTGAGTTAGCTCGGGTTAGCTTGAGTTAGCTTGAGTTAGCTTGAGTTAGCTTTAGCTAGCTTGAGTTAGCTTGAGTTAGCTTGAGTTAGCTTGAACTAGCTTGAGTTAGCTTGAGTTAGCTTGAGTTAGCTTGAGTTAGCTTGAGTTAGCTTGTCTTAGCTTTAGCTAGCTTGAGTTAGCTTGAACTAGCTTTAGCTACCTTGAGTTAGCTTGAGTTAGCTCGGGTTAGCTTGAGTTAGCTTGAGTTAGCTTGAGTTAGCTTTAGCTAGCTTGAGTTAGCTTGAGTTAGCTTGAGTTAGCTTGAGTTAGCTTGAATTAGCTTGAGTTAGCTTGAGTTAGCTTTAGCTAGCTTGGGTTAGCTTGAGCTAGCTTGAGTTAGCTCGGGTTAGCTTGAGTTAGCTTGAGTTAGCTTTAGCTAGCTTGAGTTAGCTTGAGTTAGCTTGAGTTAGCTTGAGTTAGCTTTAGCTAGCTTGAGTTAGCTTGAACTAGCTTGAGTTAGCTTGAGCTAGCTTGAGTTAGCTTGAGTTAGCTTGAGTTAGCTTTAGCTAGCTTGAGTTAGCTTGAACTAGCTTGAGTTAGCTTGAGCTAGCTTGAGTTAGCTTGAGTTAGCTTGAGTTAGCTTTAGCTAGCTTGAGTTAGCTTGAACTAGCTTGAGTTAGCTTGAGTTAGCTTGAGTTAGCTTGAGTTAGCTTGTCTTAGCTTTAGCTAGCTTGAGCTAGCTTGAACTAGCTTTAGCTACCTTGAGTTAGCTTGAGTTAGCTCGGGTTAGCTTGAGTTAGCTTGAGTTAGCTTGAGTTAGCTTGAGCTAGCTTGAGTTAGCTTGAGTTAGCTTGAGTTAGCTTTAGCTAGCTTGAGTTAGCTTGAACTAGCTTGAGTTAGCTTGAGCTAGCTTGAGTTAGCTTGAGTTAGCTTGAGTTAGCTTTAGCTAGCTTGAGTTAGCTTGAACTAGCTTGAGTTAGCTTGAGTTAGCTTGAGTTAGCTTGAGTTAGCTTGTCTTAGCTTTAGCTAGCTTGAGCTAGCTTGAACTAGCTTTAGCTACCTTGAGTTAGCTTGAGTTAGCTCGGGTTAGCTTGAGTTAGCTTGAGTTAGCTTGAGTTAGCTTTAGCTAGCTTGAGTTAGCTTGAGTTAGCTTGAGTTAGCTTGAACTAGCTTGAGTTAGCTTGAGTTAGCTTGAGTTAGCTTGAGTTAGCTTGAGTTAGCTTGAGTTAGCTTGTCTTAGCTTTAGCTAGCTTGAGTTAGCTTGAACTAGCTTTAGCTACCTTGAGTTAGCTTGAGTTAGCTCGGGTTAGCTTGAGTTAGCTTGAGTTAGCTTGAGTTAGCTTTAGCTAGCTTGAGTTAGCTTGAGTTAGCTTGAGTTAGCTTGAGTTAGCTTGAATTAGCTTGAGTTAGCTTGAGTTAGCTTTAGCTAGCTTGGGTTAGCTTGAGCTAGCTTGAGTTAGCTCGGGTTAGCTTGAGTTAGCTTGAGTTAGCTTTAGCTAGCTTGAGTTAGCTTGAGTTAGCTTGAGTTAGCTTGAGTTAGCTTTAGCTAGCTTGAGTTAGCTTGAACTAGCTTGAGTTAGCTTGAGCTAGCTTGAGTTAGCTTGAGTTAGCTTGAGTTAGCTTTAGCTAGCTTGAGTTAGCTTGAACTAGCTTTAGTTAGCTTGAGTTAGCTTGAGTTAGCTTGAGTTAGCTTGAGTTAGCTTGTCTTAGCTTTAGCTAGCTTGAGTTAGCTTGAACTAGCTTTAGCTACCTTGAGTTAGCTTGAGTTAGCTCGGGTTAGCTTGAGTTAGCTTGAGTTAGCTTGAGTTAGCTTTAGCTAGCTTGAGTTAGCTTGAGTTAGCTTGAGTTAGCTTGAGTTAGCTTGAGTTAGCTTGAGTTAGCTTGTCTTAGCTTTAGCTAGCTTGAGTTAGCTTGAACTAGCTTTAGCTACCTTGAGTTAGCTTGAGTTAGCTCGGGTTAGCTTGAGTTAGCTTGAGTTAGCTTGAGTTAGCTTTAGCTAGCTTGAGTTAGCTTGAGTTAGCTTGAGTTAGCTTGAGTTAGCTTGAATTAGCTTGAGTTAGCTTGAGTTAGCTTTAGCTAGCTTGGGTTAGCTTGAGCTAGCTTGAGTTAGCTCGGGTTAGCTTGAGTTAGCTTGAGTTAGCTTTAGCTAGCTTGAGTTAGCTTGAGTTAGCTTGAGTTAGCTTGAGTTAGCTTTAGCTAGCTTGAGTTAGCTTGAACTAGCTTGAGTTAGCTTGAGCTAGCTTGAGTTAGCTTGAGTTAGCTTGAGTTAGCTTTAGCTAGCTTGAGTTAGCTTGAACTAGCTTGAGTTAGCTTGAGTTAGCTTGAGTTAGCTTGAGTTAGCTTGTCTTAGCTTTAGCTAGCTTGAGCTAGCTTGAACTAGCTTTAGCTACCTTGAGTTAGCTTGAGTTAGCTCGGGTTAGCTTGAGTTAGCTTGAGTTAGCTTGAGTTAGCTTTAGCTAGCTTGAGTTAGCTTGAGTTAGCTTGAGTTAGCTTGAACTAGCTTGAGTTAGCTTGAGTTAGCTTGAGTTAGCTTGAGTTAGCTTGAGTTAGCTTGAGTTAGCTTGTCTTAGCTTTAGCTAGCTTGAGTTAGCTTGAACTAGCTTTAGCTACCTTGAGTTAGCTTGAGTTAGCTCGGGTTAGCTTGAGTTAGCTTGAGTTAGCTTGAGTTAGCTTTAGCTAGCTTGAGTTAGCTTGAGTTAGCTTGAGTTAGCTTGAGTTAGCTTGAATTAGCTTGAGTTAGCTTGAGTTAGCTTTAGCTAGCTTGGGTTAGCTTGAGCTAGCTTGAGTTAGCTCGGGTTAGCTTGAGTTAGCTTGAGTTAGCTTTAGCTAGCTTGAGTTAGCTTGAGTTAGCTTGAGTTAGCTTGAGTTAGCTTTAGCTAGCTTGAGTTAGCTTGAACTAGCTTGAGTTAGCTTGAGCTAGCTTGAGTTAGCTTGAGTTAGCTTGAGTTAGCTTTAGCTAGCTTGAGTTAGCTTGAACTAGCTTTAGTTAGCTTGAGTTAGCTTGAGTTAGCTTGAGTTAGCTTGAGTTAGCTTGTCTTAGCTTTAGCTAGCTTGAGTTAGCTTGAACTAGCTTTAGCTACCTTGAGTTAGCTTGAGTTAGCTCGGGTTAGCTTGAGTTAGCTTGAGTTAGCTTGAGTTAGCTTTAGCTAGCTTGAGTTAGCTTGAGTTAGCTTGAGTTAGCTTGAGTTAGCTTGAGTTAGCTTGAGTTAGCTTGTCTTAGCTTTAGCTAGCTTGAGTTAGCTTGAACTAGCTTTAGCTACCTTGAGTTAGCTTGAGTTAGCTCGGGTTAGCTTGAGTTAGCTTGAGTTAGCTTGAGTTAGCTTTAGCTAGCTTGAGTTAGCTTGAGTTAGCTTGAGTTAGCTTGAGTTAGCTTGAATTAGCTTGAGTTAGCTTGAGTTAGCTTTAGCTAGCTTGGGTTAGCTTGAGCTAGCTTGAGTTAGCTCGGGTTAGCTTGAGTTAGCTTGAGTTAGCTTTAGCTAGCTTGAGTTAGCTTGAGTTAGCTTGAGTTAGCTTGAGTTAGCTTTAGCTAGCTTGAGTTAGCTTGAACTAGCTTGAGTTAGCTTGAGCTAGCTTGAGTTAGCTTGAGTTAGCTTGAGTTAGCTTTAGCTAGCTTGAGTTAGCTTGAACTAGCTTGAGTTAGCTTGAGTTAGCTTGAGTTAGCTTGAGTTAGCTTGAGTTAGCTTGTCTTAGCTTTAGCTAGCTTGAGTTAGCTTGAACTAGCTTTAGCTACCTTGAGTTAGCTTGAGTTAGCTCGGGTTAGCTTGAGTTAGCTTGAGTTAGCTTGAGTTAGCTTTAGCTAGCTTGAGTTAGCTTGAGTTAGCTTGAGTTAGCTTGAACTAGCTTGAGTTAGCTTGAGTTAGCTTGAGTTAGCTTGAGTTAGCTTGAGTTAGCTTGAGTTAGCTTGTCTTAGCTTTAGCTAGCTTGAGTTAGCTTGAACTAGCTTTAGCTACCTTGAGTTAGCTTGAGTTAGCTCGGGTTAGCTTGAGTTAGCTTGAGTTAGCTTGAGTTAGCTTTAGCTAGCTTGAGTTAGCTTGAGTTAGCTTGAGTTAGCTTGAGTTAGCTTGAATTAGCTTGAGTTAGCTTGAGTTAGCTTTAGCTAGCTTGGGTTAGCTTGAGCTAGCTTGAGTTAGCTCGGGTTAGCTTTAGCTAGCTTGAGTTAGCTTGAGTTAGCTTGAGTTAGCTTGAGTTAGCTTTAGCTAGCTTGAGTTAGCTTGAACTAGCTTGAGTTAGCTTGAGCTAGCTTGAGTTAGCTTGAGTTAGCTTGAGTTAGCTTTAGCTAGCTTGAGTTAGCTTGAACTAGCTTTAGTTAGCTTGAGTTAGCTTGAGTTAGCTTGAGTTAGCTTGAGTTAGCTTGTCTTAGCTTTAGCTAGCTTGAGTTAGCTTGAACTAGCTTTAGCTACCTTGAGTTAGCTTGAGTTAGCTCGGGTTAGCTTGAGTTAGCTTGAGTTAGCTTGAGTTAGCTTCAGCTAGCTTGAGTTAGCTTGAGTTAGCTTGAGTTAGCTTGAACTAGCTTGAGTTAGCTTGAGTTAGCTTGAGTTAGCTTGAGTTAGCTTGAGTTAGCTTGAGTTAGCTTGTCTTAGCTTTAGCTAGCTTGAGTTAGCTTGAACTAGCTTTAGCTACCTTGAGTTAGCTTGAGTTAGCTCGGGTTAGCTTGAGTTAGCTTGAGTTAGCTTGAGTTAGCTTTAGCTAGCTTGAGTTAGCTTGAGTTAGCTTGAGTTAGCTTGAGTTAGCTTGAATTAGCTTGAGTTAGCTTGAGTTAGCTTTAGCTAGCTTGGGTTAGCTTGAGCTAGCTTGAGTTAGCTCGGGTTAGCTTGAGTTAGCTTGAGTTAGCTTTAGCTAGCTTGAGTTAGCTTGAGTTAGCTTGAGTTAGCTTGAGTTAGCTTTAGCTAGCTTGAGTTAGCTTGAACTAGCTTGAGTTAGCTTGAGCTAGCTTGAGTTAGCTTGAGTTAGCTTGAGTTAGCTTTAGCTAGCTTGAGTTAGCTTGAACTAGCTTGAGTTAGCTTGAGTTAGCTTGAGTTAGCTTGTCTTAGCTTTAGCTAGCTTGAGCTAGCTTGAACTAGCTTTAGCTACCTTGAGTTAGCTTGAGTTAGCTCGGGTTAGCTTGAGTTAGCTTGAGTTAGCTTGAGTTAGCTTTAGCTAGCTTGAGTTAGCTTGAGTTAGCTTGAGTTAGCTTGAACTAGCTTGAGTTAGCTTGAGTTAGCTTGAGTTAGCTTGAGTTAGCTTGAGTTAGCTTGTCTTAGCTTTAGCTAGCTTGAGTTAGCTTGAACTAGCTTTAGCTACCTTGAGTTAGCTTGAGTTAGCTCGGGTTAGCTTGAGTTAGCTTGAGTTAGCTTGAGTTAGCTTTAGCTAGCTTGAGTTAGCTTGAGTTAGCTTGAGTTAGCTTGAGTTAGCTTGAATTAGCTTGAGTTAGCTTGAGTTAGCTTTAGCTAGCTTGGGTTAGCTTGAGCTAGCTTGAGTTAGCTCGGGTTAGCTTGAGTTAGCTTGAGTTAGCTTTAGCTAGCTTGAGTTAGCTTGAGTTAGCTTGAGTTAGCTTGAGTTAGCTTTAGCTAGCTTGAGTTAGCTTGAACTAGCTTGAGTTAGCTTGAGCTAGCTTGAGTTAGCTTGAGTTAGCTTGAGTTAGCTTTAGCTAGCTTGAGTTAGCTTGAACTAGCTTGAGTTAGCTTGAGCTAGCTTGAGTTAGCTTGAGTTAGCTTGAGTTAGCTTTAGCTAGCTTGAGTTAGCTTGAACTAGCTTGAGTTAGCTTGAGTTAGCTTGAGTTAGCTTGTCTTAGCTTTAGCTAGCTTGAGCTAGCTTGAACTAGCTTTAGCTACCTTGAGTTAGCTTGAGTTAGCTCGGGTTAGCTTGAGTTAGCTTGAGTTAGCTTGAGTTAGCTTGAGCTAGCTTGAGTTAGCTTGAGTTAGCTTGAGTTAGCTTTAGCTAGCTTGAGTTAGCTTGAATTAGCTTGAGTTAGCTTGAATTAGCTTGAGTTAGCTTGAGTTAGCTTGAATTAGCTTGAGTTAGCTTGAGTTAGCTCGGGTTAGCTTGAGTTTGACTTCATTAACCCAAGTTAGCTTGGGTTAACTTCATTAAGTTAGCTTGAACTAGCTTGAGTTAGCTTGAGTTAGCTTGAGTTAGCTTGAGTTAGCTTGAGTTAGCTTGTCTTAGCTTTAGCTAGCTTGAGTTAGCTTGAACTAGCTTTAGCTACCTTGAGTTAGCTTGAGTTAGCTCGGGTTAGCTTGAGTTAGCTTGAGTTAGCTTGAGTTAGCTTTAGCTAGCTTGAGTTAGCTTGAGTTAGCTTGAGTTAGCTTGAGTTAGCTTGAATTAGCTTGAGTTAGCTTGAGTTAGCTTTAGCTAGCTTGGGTTAGCTTGAGCTAGCTTGAGTTAGCTCGGGTTAGCTTGAGTTAGCTTGAGTTAGCTTTAGCTAGCTTGAGTTAGCTTGAGTTAGCTTGAGTTAGCTTGAGTTAGCTTTAGCTAGCTTGAGTTAGCTTGAACTAGCTTGAGTTAGCTTGAGCTAGCTTGAGTTAGCTTGAGTTAGCTTGAGTTAGCTTTAGCTAGCTTGAGTTAGCTTGAACTAGCTTTAGTTAGCTTGAGTTAGCTTGAGTTAGCTTGAGTTAGCTTGAGTTAGCTTGTCTTAGCTTTAGCTAGCTTGAGTTAGCTTGAACTAGCTTTAGCTACCTTGAGTTAGCTTGAGTTAGCTCGGGTTAGCTTGAGTTAGCTTGAGTTAGCTTGAGTTAGCTTTAGCTAGCTTGAGTTAGCTTGAGTTAGCTTGAGTTAGCTTGAACTAGCTTGAGTTAGCTTGAGTTAGCTTGAGTTAGCTTGAGTTAGCTTGAGTTAGCTTGAGTTAGCTTGTCTTAGCTTTAGCTAGCTTGAGTTAGCTTGAACTAGCTTTAGCTACCTTGAGTTAGCTTGAGTTAGCTCGGGTTAGCTTGAGTTAGCTTGAGTTAGCTTGAGTTAGCTTTAGCTAGCTTGAGTTAGCTTGAGTTAGCTTGAGTTAGCTTGAGTTAGCTTGAATTAGCTTGAGTTAGCTTGAGTTAGCTTTAGCTAGCTTGGGTTAGCTTGAGCTAGCTTGAGTTAGCTCGGGTTAGCTTTAGCTAGCTTGAGTTAGCTTGAGTTAGCTTGAGTTAGCTTGAGTTAGCTTTAGCTAGCTTGAGTTAGCTTGAACTAGCTTGAGTTAGCTTGAGCTAGCTTGAGTTAGCTTGAGTTAGCTTGAGTTAGCTTTAGCTAGCTTGAGTTAGCTTGAACTAGCTTTAGTTAGCTTGAGTTAGCTTGAGTTAGCTTGAGTTAGCTTGAGTTAGCTTGTCTTAGCTTTAGCTAGCTTGAGTTAGCTTGAACTAGCTTTAGCTACCTTGAGTTAGCTTGAGTTAGCTCGGGTTAGCTTGAGTTAGCTTGAGTTAGCTTGAGTTAGCTTTAGCTAGCTTGAGTTAGCTTGAGTTAGCTTGAGTTAGCTTGAACTAGCTTGAGTTAGCTTGAGTTAGCTTGAGTTAGCTTGAGTTAGCTTGAGTTAGCTTGAGTTAGCTTGTCTTAGCTTTAGCTAGCTTGAGTTAGCTTGAACTAGCTTTAGCTACCTTGAGTTAGCTTGAGTTAGCTCGGGTTAGCTTGAGTTAGCTTGAGTTAGCTTGAGTTAGCTTTAGCTAGCTTGAGTTAGCTTGAGTTAGCTTGAGTTAGCTTGAGTTAGCTTGAATTAGCTTGAGTTAGCTTGAGTTAGCTTTAGCTAGCTTGGGTTAGCTTGAGCTAGCTTGAGTTAGCTCGGGTTAGCTTGAGTTAGCTTGAGTTAGCTTTAGCTAGCTTGAGTTAGCTTGAGTTAGCTTGAGTTAGCTTGAGTTAGCTTTAGCTAGCTTGAGTTAGCTTGAACTAGCTTGAGTTAGCTTGAGCTAGCTTGAGTTAGCTTGAGTTAGCTTGAGTTAGCTTTAGCTAGCTTGAGTTAGCTTGAACTAGCTTGAGTTAGCTTGAGTTAGCTTGAGTTAGCTTGTCTTAGCTTTAGCTAGCTTGAGCTAGCTTGAACTAGCTTTAGCTACCTTGAGTTAGCTTGAGTTAGCTCGGGTTAGCTTGAGTTAGCTTGAGTTAGCTTGAGTTAGCTTTAGCTAGCTTGAGTTAGCTTGAGTTAGCTTGAGTTAGCTTGAACTAGCTTGAGTTAGCTTGAGTTAGCTTGAGTTAGCTTGAGTTAGCTTGAGTTAGCTTGTCTTAGCTTTAGCTAGCTTGAGTTAGCTTGAACTAGCTTTAGCTACCTTGAGTTAGCTTGAGTTAGCTCGGGTTAGCTTGAGTTAGCTTGAGTTAGCTTGAGTTAGCTTTAGCTAGCTTGAGTTAGCTTGAGTTAGCTTGAGTTAGCTTGAGTTAGCTTGAATTAGCTTGAGTTAGCTTGAGTTAGCTTTAGCTAGCTTGGGTTAGCTTGAGCTAGCTTGAGTTAGCTCGGGTTAGCTTGAGTTAGCTTGAGTTAGCTTTAGCTAGCTTGAGTTAGCTTGAGTTAGCTTGAGTTAGCTTGAGTTAGCTTTAGCTAGCTTGAGTTAGCTTGAACTAGCTTGAGTTAGCTTGAGCTAGCTTGAGTTAGCTTGAGTTAGCTTGAGTTAGCTTTAGCTAGCTTGAGTTAGCTTGAACTAGCTTGAGTTAGCTTGAGCTAGCTTGAGTTAGCTTGAGTTAGCTTGAGTTAGCTTTAGCTAGCTTGAGTTAGCTTGAACTAGCTTGAGTTAGCTTGAGTTAGCTTGAGTTAGCTTGAGTTAGCTTGTCTTAGCTTTAGCTAGCTTGAGCTAGCTTGAACTAGCTTTAGCTACCTTGAGTTAGCTTGAGTTAGCTCGGGTTAGCTTGAGTTAGCTTGAGTTAGCTTGAGTTAGCTTGAGCTAGCTTGAGTTAGCTTGAGTTAGCTTGAGTTAGCTTTAGCTAGCTTGAGTTAGCTTGAACTAGCTTGAGTTAGCTTGAGCTAGCTTGAGTTAGCTTGAGTTAGCTTGAGTTAGCTTTAGCTAGCTTGAGTTAGCTTGAACTAGCTTGAGTTAGCTTGAGTTAGCTTGAGTTAGCTTGAGTTAGCTTGTCTTAGCTTTAGCTAGCTTGAGCTAGCTTGAACTAGCTTTAGCTACCTTGAGTTAGCTTGAGTTAGCTCGGGTTAGCTTGAGTTAGCTTGAGTTAGCTTGAGTTAGCTTTAGCTAGCTTGAGTTAGCTTGAGTTAGCTTGAGTTAGCTTGAACTAGCTTGAGTTAGCTTGAGTTAGCTTGAGTTAGCTTGAGTTAGCTTGAGTTAGCTTGAGTTAGCTTGTCTTAGCTTTAGCTAGCTTGAGTTAGCTTGAACTAGCTTTAGCTACCTTGAGTTAGCTTGAGTTAGCTCGGGTTAGCTTGAGTTAGCTTGAGTTAGCTTGAGTTAGCTTTAGCTAGCTTGAGTTAGCTTGAGTTAGCTTGAGTTAGCTTGAGTTAGCTTGAATTAGCTTGAGTTAGCTTGAGTTAGCTTTAGCTAGCTTGGGTTAGCTTGAGCTAGCTTGAGTTAGCTCGGGTTAGCTTGAGTTAGCTTGAGTTAGCTTTAGCTAGCTTGAGTTAGCTTGAGTTAGCTTGAGTTAGCTTGAGTTAGCTTTAGCTAGCTTGAGTTAGCTTGAACTAGCTTGAGTTAGCTTGAGCTAGCTTGAGTTAGCTTGAGTTAGCTTGAGTTAGCTTTAGCTAGCTTGAGTTAGCTTGAACTAGCTTTAGTTAGCTTGAGTTAGCTTGAGTTAGCTTGAGTTAGCTTGAGTTAGCTTGTCTTAGCTTTAGCTAGCTTGAGTTAGCTTGAACTAGCTTTAGCTACCTTGAGTTAGCTTGAGTTAGCTCGGGTTAGCTTGAGTTAGCTTGAGTTAGCTTGAGTTAGCTTTAGCTAGCTTGAGTTAGCTTGAGTTAGCTTGAGTTAGCTTGAGTTAGCTTGAGTTAGCTTGAGTTAGCTTGTCTTAGCTTTAGCTAGCTTGAGTTAGCTTGAACTAGCTTTAGCTACCTTGAGTTAGCTTGAGTTAGCTCGGGTTAGCTTGAGTTAGCTTGAGTTAGCTTGAGTTAGCTTTAGCTAGCTTGAGTTAGCTTGAGTTAGCTTGAGTTAGCTTGAGTTAGCTTGAATTAGCTTGAGTTAG
This sequence comes from Convolutriloba macropyga, assembly GCF_964194025.1. Lineage (NCBI taxonomy): Eukaryota > Metazoa > Xenacoelomorpha > Acoela > Convolutidae > Convolutriloba > Convolutriloba macropyga. Next base: position 47,655 of record NW_027451389.1, read on the forward strand.
CTTGAGTTAGCTTTAGCTAGCTTGGGTTAGCTTGAGCTAGCTTGAGTTAGCTCGGGTTAGCTTGAGTTAGCTTGAGTTAGCTTTAGCTAGCTTGAGTTAGCTTGAGTTAGCTTGAGTTAGCTTGAGTTAGCTTTAGCTAGCTTGAGTTAGCTTGAACTAGCTTGAGTTAGCTTGAGCTAGCTTGAGTTAGCTTGAGTTAGCTTGAGTTAGCTTTAGCTAGCTTGAGTTAGCTTGAACTAGCTTGAGTTAGCTTGAGTTAGCTTGAGTTAGCTTGAGTTAGCTTGAGTTAGCTTGTCTTAGCTTTAGCTAGCTTGAGTTAGCTTGAACTAGCTTTAGCTACCTTGAGTTAGCTTGAGTTAGCTCGGGTTAGCTTGAGTTAGCTTGAGTTAGCTTGAGTTAGCTTTAGCTAGCTTGAGTTAGCTTGAGTTAGCTTGAGTTAGCTTGAACTAGCTTGAGTTAGCTTGAGTTAGCTTGAGTTAGCTTGAGTTAGCTTGAGTTAGCTTGTCTTAGCTTTAGCTAGCTTGAGTTAGCTTGAACTAGCTTTAGCTACCTTCAGTTAGCTTGAGTTAGCTCGGGTTAGCTTGAGTTAGCTTGAGTTAGCTTGAGTTAGCTTTAGCTAGCTTGAGTTAGCTTGAGTTAGCTTGAGTTAGCTTGAGTTAGCTTGAATTAGCTTGAGTTAGCTTGAGTTAGCTTTAGCTAGCTTGGGTTAGCTTGAGCTAGCTTGAGTTAGCTCGGGTTAGCTTGAGTTAGCTTGAGTTAGCTTTAGCTAGCTTGAGTTAGCTTGAGTTAGCTTGAGTTAGCTTGAGTTAGCTTTAGCTAGCTTGAGTTAGCTTGAGCTAGCTGAGTTAGCTTGAGTTAGCTAGCTTGAGCTTGAGCTAGCTAGCTAGCTTGAGCTTGAGCTAGCTAGCTCGCTTGAGCTTGAGCTTGAGCTAGCTAGCTTGAGCTTGAGCTAGCTAGCTAGCTTGAGCTTGAGCTTGAGCTAGCTGGCTTGAGCTTGAGCTAGCTAGCTTGAGCTTGAGCTAGCTAGCTAGCTAGCTTGAGCTTGAGCTTGAGCTAGCTAGCTAGCTTGAGCTAGCTATCTAGCTTGAGCTTGAGCTAGCTAGCTAGCTTGAGCTTGAGCTTGAGCTTGAGCTAGCTGGCTTGAGCTTGAGCTAGCTAGCTTGAGCTTGAGCTAGCTAGCTAGCTTGAGCTTGAGCTTGAGCTAGCTGGCTTGAGCTTGAGCTAGCTAGCTTGAGCTTGAGCTAGCTAGCTAGCTTGAGCTTGAGCTTGAGCTAGCTAGCTAGCTAGCTTGAGCTTGAGCTTGAGCTTGAGCTAGCTAGCTTGAGCTTGAGCTAGCTAGCTAGCTTGAGCTTGAGCTTGAGCTAGCTAGCTTGAGCTTGAGCTTGAGCTAGCTAGCTTGAGCTTGAGCTTGAGCTAGCTAGCTTGAGCTTGAGCTTGAGCTAGCTAGCTTGAGCTTGAGCTTGAGCTAGCTAGCTAGCTAGCTTGAGCTTGAGCTAGCTAGCTTGAGCTTGAGCTAGCTAGCTAGCTTGAGATTGAGCTTGAGCTAGCTGGCTTGAGCTTGAGCTAGCTAGCTTGAGCTTGAGCTAGCTAGCTTGAGCTTGAGCTAGCTAGCTAGCTTGAACTTGAGCTAGCTAGCTAGCTTGAGCTTGAGCTTGAGCTAGCTAGCTAGCTTGAGCTTGAGCTTGAGCTAGCTGGCTTGAGCTTGAGCTAGCTAGCTTGAGCTTGAGCTAGCTAGCTTGAGCTTGAGCTAGCTAGCTAGCTTGAACTTGAGCTAGCTAGCTAGCTTGAGCTTGAGCTAGCTAGCTAGCTTGAGCTTGAGCTAGCTAGCTAGCTTGAGCTTGAGCTTGAGCTAGCTAGCTTGAGCTTGAGCTTGAGCTAGCTAGCTAGCTTGAGCTTGAGCTAGCTAGCTTGAGCTTGAGCTAGCTAGCTTGAGCTTGAGCTAGCTAGCTAGCTTGAGCTTGAGCTAGCTAGCTAGCTTGAACTTGAGCTAGCTAGCTAGCTTGAGCTTGAGCTAGCTAGCTAGCTTGAGCTAGCTAGCTAGCTTGAGCTTGAGCTTGAGCTAGCTAGCTTGAGCTTGAGCTAGCTAGCTAGCTTGAGCTTGAGCTAGCTAGCTAGCTTGAGCTTGAGCTAGCTAGCTAGCTTGAGCTTGAGCTTGAGCTAGCTAGCTTGAGCTTGAGCTTGAGCTAGCTAGCTAGCTTGAGCTTGAGCTAGCTAGCTTGAGCTTGAGCTAGCTAGCTTGAGCTTGAGCTAGCTAGCAAGCTTGTGCTTGAGCTAGCTAGCTAGCTTGAGCTTGAGCTTGAGCTAGCTAGCTTGAGCTTGAGCTAGCTAGCTTGAGCTTGAGCTAGCTAGCTTGAGCTTGAGCTAGCTAGCAAGCTTGTGCTTGAGCTAGCTAGCTAGCTTGAGCTTGAGCTTGAGCTAGCTGGCTTGAGCTTGAGCTAGCTAGCTTGAGCTTGAGCTAGCTAGCTAGCTTGAGCTTGACCTAGCTAGCTAGCTTGAACTTGAGCTAGCTAGCTAGCTTGAGCTTGAGCTAGCTAGCTAGCTTGAGCTTGAGCTAGCTAGCTAGCTTGAGCTTGAGCTTGAGCTAGCTAGCTTGAGCTTGAGCTTGAGCTAGCTAGCTAGCTTGAGCTTGAGCTAGCTAGCTTGAGCTTGAGCTAGCTAGCTTGAGCTTGAGCTAGCTAGCTAGCTTGAGCTTGAGCTAGCTAGCTAGCTTGAACTTGAGCTAGCTAGCTAGCTTGAGTTTGAGCTAGCTAGCTTGAGCTTGAGCTAGCTAGCTTGAGCTTGAGCTAGCTAGCTAGCTTGAACTTGAGCTAGCTAGCTAGCTTGAGCTTGAGCTAGCTAGCTAGCTTGAGCTTGAGCTAGCTAGCTAGCTTGAGCTTGAGCTTGAGCTAGCTAGCTTGAGCTTGAGCTTGAGCTAGCTAGCTAGCTTGAGCTTGAGCTAGCTAGCTTGAGCTTGAGCTAGCTAGCTTGAGCTTGAGCTAGCTAGCTAGCTTGAGCTTGAGCTAGCTAGCTAGCTTGAACTTGAGCTAGCTAGCTAGCTTGAGCTTGAGCTAGCTAGCTTGAGCTTGAGCTAGCTAGCTAGCTTGAGCTTGAGCTTGAGCTAGCTAGCTAGCTAGCTTGAGCTTGAGCTTGAGCTTGAGCTAGCTAGCTTGAGCTTGAGCTAGCTAGCTAGCTTGAGCTTGGGCTTGAGCTAGCTAGCTTGAGCTTGAGCTTGAGCTAGCTAGCTTGAGCTTGAGCTTGAGCTAGCTAGCTTGAGCTTGAGCTTGAGCTAGCTAGCTTGAGCTTGAGCTTGAGCTAGCTAGCTAGCTAGCTTGAGCTTGAGCTAGCTAGCTTGAGCTTGAGCTAGCTAGCTAGCTTGAGCTTGAGCTTGAGCTAGCTGGCTTGAGCTTGAGCTAGCTAGCTTGAGCTTGAGCTAGCTAGCTTGAGCTTGAGCTAGCTAGCTAGCTTGAACTTGAGCTAGCTAGCTAGCTTGAGCTTGAGCTTGAGCTTGAGCTAGCTAGCTAGCTTGAGCTTGAGCTTGAGCTAGCTGGCTTGAGCTTGAGCTAGCTAGCTTGAGCTTGAGCTAGCTAGCTTGAGCTTGAGCTAGCTAGCTAGCTTGAACTTGAGCTAGCTAGCTAGCTTGAGCTTGAGCTAGCTAGCTAGCTTGAGCTTGAGCTAGCTAGCTAGCTTGAGCTTGAGCTTGAGCTAGCTAGCTTGAGCTTGAGCTTGAGCTAGCTAGCTAGCTTGAGCTTGAGCTAGCTAGCTTGAGCTTGAGCTAGATAGCTTGAGCTTGAGCTAGCTAGCTAGCTTGAGCTTGAGCTAGCTAGCTAGCTTGAACTTGAGCTAGCTAGCTAGCTTGAGCTTGAGCTAGCTAGCTAGCTTGAGCTAGCTAGCTAGCTTGAGCTTGAGCTTGAGCTAGCTAGCTTGAGCTTGAGCTAGCTAGCTAGCTTGAGCTTGAGCTAGCTAGCTAGCTTGAGCTTGAGCTAGCTAGCTAGCTTGAGCTTGAGCTTGAGCTAGCTAGCTTGAGCTTGAGCTTGAGCTAGCTAGCTAGCTTGAGCTTGAGCTAGCTAGCTTGAGCTTGAGCTAGCTAGCTTGAGCTTGAGCTAGCTAGCAAGCTTGTGCTTGAGCTAGCTAGCTAGCTTGAGCTTGAGCTTGAGCTAGCTAGCTTGAGCTTGAGCTAGCTAGCTTGAGCTTGAGCTAGCTAGCTTGAGCTTGAGCTAGCTAGCAAGCTTGTGCTTGAGCTAGCTAGCTAGCTTGAGCTTGAGCTTGAGCTAGCTGGCTTGAGCTTGAGCTAGCTAGCTTGAGCTTGAGCTAGCTAGCTTGAGCTTGAGCTAGCTAGCTAGCTTGAACTTGAGCTAGCTAGCTAGCTTGAGCTTGAGCTAGCTAGCTAGCTTGAGCTTGAGCTAGCTAGCTAGCTTGAGCTTGAGCTTGAGCTAGCTAGCTTGAGCTTGAGCTTGAGCTAGCTAGCTAGCTTGAGCTTGAGCTAGCTAGCTTGAGCTTGAGCTAGCTAGCTTGAGCTTGAGCTAGCTAGCTAGCTTGAGCTTGAGCTAGCTAGCTAGCTTGAACTTGAGCTAGCTAGCTAGCTTGAGTTTGAGCTAGCTAGCTTGAGCTTGAGCTAGCTAGCTTGAGCTTGAGCTAGCTAGCTAGCTTGAACTTGAGCTAGCTAGCTAGCTTGAGCTTGAGCTAGCTAGCTAGCTTGAGCTTGAGCTAGCTAGCTAGCTTGAGCTTGAGCTTGAGCTAGCTAGCTTGAGCTTGAGCTTGAGCTAGCTAGCTAGCTTGAGCTTGAGCTAGCTAGCTTGAGCTTGAGCTAGCTAGCTTGAGCTTGAGCTAGCTAGCTAGCTTGAGCTTGAGCTAGCTAGCTAGCTTGAACTTGAGCTAGCTAGCTAGCTTGAGCTTGAGCTAGCTAGCTAGCTTGAGCTAGCTAGCTAGCTTGAGCTTGAGCTTGAGCTTGAGCTAGCTAGCTTGAGCTTGAGCTAGCTAGCTAGCTTGAGCTTGAGCTAGCTAGCTAGCTTGAGCTTGAGCTAGCTAGCTAGCTTGAGCTTGAGCTTGAGCTAGCTAGCTTGAGCTTGAGCTAGCTAGCTAGCTTGAGCTTGAGCTAGCTAGCTAGCTTGAGCTTGAGCTTGAGCTAGCTAGCTTGAGCTTGAGCTTGAGCTAGCTAGCTAGCTTGAGCTTGAGCTAGCTAGCTTGAGCTTGAGCTAGCTAGCTTGAGCTTGAGCTAGCTAGCTAGCTTGTGCTTGAGCTAGCTAGCTAGCTTGAGCTTGAGCTTGAGCTAGCTGGCTTGAGCTTGAGCTAGCTAGCTTGAGCTTGAGCTAGCTAGCTTGAGCTTGAGCTAGCTAGCTAGCTTGAACTTGAGCTAGCTAGCTAGCTTGAGCTTGAGCTAGCTAGCTAGCTTGAGCTTGAGCTAGCTAGCTAGCTTGAGCTTGAGCTTGAGCTAGCTAGCTTGAGCTTGAGCTTGAGCTAGCTAGCTAGCTTGAGCTTGAGCTAGCTAGCTTGAGCTTGAGCTAGCTAGCTTGAGCTTGAGCTAGCTAGCTAGCTTGAGCTTGAGCTAGCTAGCTAGCTTGAACTTGAGCTAGCTAGCTAGCTTGAGCTTGAGCTAGCTAGCTAGCTTGAGCTAGCTAGCTAGCTTGAGCTTGAGCTTGAGCTAGCTAGCTTGAGCTTGAGCTAGCTAGCTAGCTTGAGCTTGAGCTAGCTAGCTAGCTTGAGCTTGAGCCAGCTAGCTAGCTTGAGCTTGAGCTTGAGCTAGCTAGCTTGAGCTTGAGCTTGAGCTAGCTAGCTAGCTTGAGCTTGAGCTAGCTAGCTTGAGCTTGAGCTAGCTAGCTTGAGCTTGAGCTAGCTAGCAAGCTTGTGCTTGAGCTAGCTAGCTAGCTTGAGCTTGAGCTTGAGCTAGCTAGCTTGAGCTTGAGCTAGCTAGCTTGAGCTTGAGCTAGCAGCTAGCTTGAGCTTGAGCTAGCTAGCAAGCTTGTGCTTGAGCTAGCTAGCTTGAGCTTGAGACTTGAGTAGCTAGCTTGAGCTTGAGCTAGCTAGCCTTGAGCTTGAGCTAGCTAGCTTGAGCTTGAGCTAGCTAGCTAGCTTGAGCTTGAGCTAGCTAGCTAGCTTGAGCTTGAGCTAGCTAGCTAGCTTGAGCTTGAGCTAGCTAGCTAGCTTGAGCTTGAGCTTGAGCTAGCTAGCTTGAGCTTGAGCTTGAGCTAGCTAGCTAGCTTGAGCTTGAGCTAGCTAGCTTGAGCTTGAGCTAGCTAGCTTGAGCTTGAGCTAGCTAGCTAGCTTGAGCTTGAGCTAGCTAGCTAGCTTGAGCTTGAGCTAGCTAGCTAGCTTGAGCTTGAGCTAGCTAGCTAGCTTGAGCTTGAGCTAGCTAGCTTGAGCTTGAGCTAGCTAGCTAGCTTGAGCTTGAGCTAGCTAGCTAGCTTGAGCTTGAGCTAGCTAGCTAGCTTGAGCTTGAGCTAGCTAGCTGCTTGAGCTTGAGCTAGCTAGCTAGCTTGAGCTTGAGCTAGCTAGCTAGCTTGAGCTTGAGCTAGCTAGCTTGAGCTTGAGCTAGCTAGCTTGAGCTTGAGCTAGCTAGCTAGCTTGAGCTTGAGCTAGCTAGCTAGCTTGAAGCTTGAGCTAGCTAGCTAGCTTGAGCTTGAGCTAGCTAGCTAGCTTGAGCTAGCTAGCTAGCTTGAGCTTGAGCTTGAGCTTGAGCTAGCTAGCTTGAGCTTGAGCTAGCTAGCTAGCTTGAGCTTGAGCTAGCTAGCCAGCTTGAGCTTGAGCTAGCTAGCTAGCTTGAGCTTGAGCTTGAGCTAGCTAGCTTGAGCTTGAGCTTGAGCTAGCTAGCTAGCTTGAGCTTGAGCTAGCTAGCTAGCTTGAGCTTGAGCTTGAGCTAGCTAGCTTGAGCTTGAGCTTGAGCTAGCTAGCTAGCTTGAGCTTGAGCTAGCTAGCTTGAGCTTGAGCTAGCTAGCAGCTTGAGATTGAGCTAGCTAGCTAGCTTGAGCTTGAGCTAGCTAGCTAGCTTGAGCTTGAGCTTGAGCTAGCTGGCTTGAGCTTGAGCTAGCTAGCTTGAGCTTGAGCTAGCTAGCTTGAGCTTGAGCTAGCTAGCTAGCTTGAGCTTGAGCTAGCTAGCTAGCTTGAGCTTGAGCTTGAGCTAGCTAGCTAGCTTGAGCTTGAGCTAGCTAGCTAGCTTGAGCTTGAGCTTGAGCTAGCTAGCTTGAGCTTGAGCTTGAGCTAGCTAGCTAGCTTGAGCTTGAGCTAGCTAGCTTGAGCTTGAGCTAGCTAGCTTGAGCTTGAGCTAGCTAGCTAGCTTGAGCTTGAGCTAGCTAGCTAGCTTGAACTTGAGCTAGCTAGCTAGCTTGAGCTTGAGCTAGCTAGCTAGCTTGAGCTAGCTAGCTAGCTTGAGCTTGAGCTTGAGCTTGAGCTAGCTAGCTTGAGCTTGAGCTAGCTAGCTAGCTTGAGCTTGAGCTAGCTAGCTAGCTTGAGCTTGAGCTAGCTAGCTAGCTTGAGCTTGAGCTTGAGCTAGCTAGCTTGAGCTTGAGCTTGAGCTAGCTAGCTAGCTTGAGCTTGAGCTAGCTAGCTTGAGCTTGAGCTAGCTAGCTTGAGCTTGAGCTAGCTAGCTAGCTTGAGCTTGAGCTAGCTAGCTAGCTTGAGCTTGAGCTAGCTGGCTTGAGCTTGAGCTAGATAGCTTGAGCTTGAGCTAGCTAGCTAGCTTGAGCTAGCTAGCTAGAGCTCGACCTATGAAAAGCTGCGCAAACACTTATTCTATAATAATTGCGAAAATTAAAAATTTCACAAGTGAAAAGCTGCATAAACAGTAATTCTATGTGTGGGGCATTATTAGGGGGAGGTGTCTTGTCAAAATATGGCTGGACTAAAGACCTCAACCCAGATAGGGTGGAAGGCCCTATGATCGGTCTGTTTACTAATCGGTGACCGATAAAGACCTGACCAAGGCCTGTAGTAAGCTTGGTTAGGCATTACAGGAGATAACACTAAGACCGAGGGGTCTTAGAGAGCCCTCTAGCGGGGCGAATAGAGCTAGATCGAGCCTTGGGAAAGCTAGATCGAGCAGGACTGAAGCTAAAGGATAGACCGAGAGGTCTGTCTGGTCCTCCTAGAGAGGCCAAGAGAAAGTACGAGAAGCCAACTAAAGCTTGATCGGGCCTTCAGCAAGCACGACCGAGCTGTACCGGAGCTAACACTAAGACCGAGGGGTCTTAGAGAGCCCTCTAGCGGGGCGAATAGAGCTAGATCGAGCCTTGGGAAAGCTAGATCGAGCAGGACTGAAGCTAAACGATAGACCGAGAGGTCTGTCTGGTCCTCCTAGAGAGGCCAAGAGAAAGTACGAGAAGCTAACTAAAGCTTGATCGCGCCTTCAGCAAGCACGATTGAGCAAGACCGGAGCTAACACTAAGACCGAAGTGTCTTAGAGAGCCCTCTGGTGGGGCGAATAGAGCTAGATCGAGCCTTGGGAAAGCTAGATCGAGTAAGATTGAAGCTGAAAGAGTGTCAGAGGAGCAAATGAACCTCCAAAAAGTGAAAATCAAATTTTAGAAAAAACACAAGTTAAATACTGCATGGACAGTATTTCTATGTGTGGGGCATTATTAGGGGGAGGTGTCTTGTCAAAATATGGCTGGACTAAAGACCTCAACCCCGGATAGGGTGGAAGGCCCCATGATCGGTCTGTTACTAATCGGTGACCGATAAAGACCTGAACAAGGCCTGTAGTAAGCTTGGTTAGGCATTACAGGAGTTAACACTAAGACCGAGGGGTCTTAGAGAGCCCTCTAGCGGGGCGAATAGAGCTAGATCGAGCCTTGGGAAAGCTAGATCGAGCAGGACTGAAGCTAAGCAAGAGACCGAAAGGTCTGTCTGGTCCTCCTAGAGAGGCCAAGAGAAAGTACGAGAAGCTAACTAAAGCTTGATCAGGCCTTCAGCAAGCACGACCGAGCTGTACCGGAGCTAACACTAAGACCGAGGGGTCTTAGAGAGCCCTCTAGCAGGGCGAATAGATCTAGATCGAGCCTTGGGAAAGCTAGATCGAGCAGGACTGAAGCTAAACGATAGACCGAGAGGTCTGTCTGGTCCTCCTAGAGAGGCCAAGAGAAAGTACGAGAAGCTAACTAAAGCTTGATCGGGCCTTCAGCAAGCACGACCGAGCTGTACCGGAGCTAACACTAAGACCGAGGGGTCTTAGAGAGCCCTCTAGCAGGGCGAATAAGCTAGATCGAGCCTTGGGAAAGCTAGATCAAGCAGGACTGAAGCTAAACGATAGACCGAGAGGTCTGTCTGGTCCTCCTAGAGAGGCCAAGAGAAAGTACGAGAATCTAACTAAAGCTTGATCGGGCCTTCAGCAAGCACGACCGAGCTGTACCGGAGCTAACACTAAGACCGAGGGGTCTTAGAGAGCCCTCTAGCAGGGCGAATAGAGCTAGATCGAGCCTTGGGAAAGCTAGATCGAGCAGGACTGAAGCTAAACGATAGACCGAGAGGTCTGTCTGGTCCTCCTAGAGAGGCCAAGAGGAAGTACGAGAAGCTAACTAAAGCTTGATCGCGCCTTCAGCAAGCACGATTGAGCAAGACCGGAGCTAACACTAAGACCGAAGTGTCTTAGAGAGCCCTCTAGTGGGGCGAATAGAGCTAGATCGAGCCTTGGGAAAGCTAGATCGAGTAAGATTGAAGCTGAAAGAGTGTCAGAGGAGCAAATGAACCTCCAAAAAGTGAAAATCAAATTTTAGAAAAAAACACAAGTTAAATACTGCATGGACAGTAATTCTATGTGTGGGGCATTATTAGGGAGAGGTGTCTTGTCAAAATATGGCTGGACTAAAGACCTCAACCCGGATAGGGTGGAAGGCCCTATGATTGGTCTGTTACTAATCGGTGACCGATAAAGACCTGACCAAGGCCTGTAGTAAGCTTGGTTAGGCATTACAGAAGATAACACTAAGACCGAGGGGTCTTAGAGAGCCCTCTAGCGGGGCGAATAGAGCTTGATCAAGCCTTGGGCAAGCTAGATCGAGCAGGACTGAAGCTAAACGATAGACCGAGAGGTCTGTCTGGTCCTCCTAGAGAGGCCAAGAGAAAGTACGAGAATCTAACTAAAGCTGGGTCGGGCCTTCAGCAAGCACGACCGAGCAGTACCGGAGCTAACACTAAGACCGAGGGGTCTTAGAGAGCCCTCTAGTGGGGCGAATAGAGCTAGATCGAGCCTTGGGAAAGCTAGATCGAGCAGGACTGAAGCTAAACGATAAACCGAAAGGTCTGACGGGTCCTCATAAGAGGCATGGAGAAAGATCTGATACTAAAGTACCTCTCGGAAGTAATAAAATATGCCTGATGAAGCCAGGTATGATGTTTGTTGTTTGATGGCATTCATCGATTAGGTCTGGTGGATTCCCCATTACTCCGAGTGGTACTAGTAGAGGCTCCTACAGGGGTGAGCAAAGCGAGATCAAGCCTTAGGCAAGCTAGATCGAGCAGAACTGAAGCTGAAAAGCAAAATAAATGACAGGTCTGTCCAAATCAATAAACTTGAAATCCAGTGTGGTCACCACGGGTCACGAGGTGAATTCCTAGCGATTGTCTGCTGAACGTATAGGAAGGCCCGAAACGAACGATAATTTCATTGCACAGTGGAGATACTATACGTTCAGGAGTAGCATACATCGGGTTTGATCTATGATCATGTCTGGTCTCCGAGGATCCACCGGGTTACCAACTGGCACCGCTGTACTGGGTGTAAAACTGGGCCACCTGAAGTCCCGGGTGTAAAACTAGGTGCCTCTGTGCCAAAGTAGCGGCTTGCGTAGTGCATTATGCCTCCGGCTTGCGAAATGGTTATAAGCAATAACAACAGGACGCCGCGGGGTGTTCACTTAAAGGAGTAACGTTCTCTCAAGGGAGGGGATCTAAAAATCTTGATAAAACATTTATTCTATGCAAAATTTGTGCGCAAATTTTGCAAAGTAAAAAGCTGCACTGTAGCAAATTCTATGTGTGTAGCATTATTAGGGAAGTGTTGTTTGATGGCACCTCTCTACTTGATGCACCAAAGAACTACCTTGATGGCTCATGACCGCTGGTAATCTGTCGTCGCTAGTAGTTCGGAACTGAGAACAAATATGTTCGCAAATTACAACAATTATACAGCATATTGCTGAATAAAGCAGAACCGAATAATACTCAGTGACTTTACACCAAGACTGACTAATGTCTGGATTGTATCGTCCTACTCGAGTAAGGCGAAGAAAAGCTAGAAAGATACGCTTTTCACAAAGCAGGCTTAATGCATGCAAACCAAGGAGGAAGGAGTGATGCCCCTCCTTATAATAAGCAGAACCAAATAAAGAACAGACAGCATCATCTGTACAGTGACCAAGAAGAGGTGAAACTTCTGTATGTGAAAAGGCAATTTGAGCGAGATTTATTAGCAGACTAGTATTATGTTGTTTCTAGTAGGCGAAAGCCGAAACATCAACATGTGAAAATCTGATATTAAATCCTCAATCATTTTCCCTAGTATTATACAGCTATGAGTAACCTTAATTGGACACGGCAATTATTGCTGACCGGTGAAACTTTCGCATGGGAAAGACACACACACTTCTTGACAAAGCAATAAGTATTATGCTGTTTCTAGTACGCGAAAGCAGAAACATCAGCATGTGAAAGTTGTGAAGTTGAAGAATTTTTGTGTTGAGTACGATGTTGTTACTAGTAACCATGTCGACAGCTGAGAACTGTTCTCTAACCAATAGAAGGTGAAACTTCTGTATGTGAAAAGGCAATTTGAGCGAGATTTCTTAGCAGACTAGTATTATGTTGTTTCTAGTAGGCGAAAGCCGAAACATCAACATGTGAAAATCTGATATTAAATCCTCAATCATTTTCCCTAGTATTATACAGCTACTAGTAGCCGTAATTGGTCAGGGAAACATTGTTGACCGGTGAAACTTCACATGGGAAAGACACACAAATTACTTGACAAAACAATAAGTATTATGCTGTTTCTAGTATGCGAAAGCAGAAACATCAGCATGTGAAAGTTGTGAAGTTGAAAAGTTTTTGTGTTGAGTACGGTGTTGTTACTAGTAACCATGTCGACAGCTGGAAAGCTGTTCTCTAACCAATAAAAGGTAAAACTTCTGTATCTGAAGAGGCGGCGTGATTGAGATTTTTAACAGACTAGTATTATGTTGTTTCTAGTAGGCGAGAGCCGAAACATCGACATGTGAACATCTGGTTTTTAAATCATGAGTCAATTCTCCCTAGTATGATACAGTTGTTAGCCGGTATTGGTAACAGTAGAACAGAGATTTGGAGGGCAAAACCTGCTCATGGGAAATGCTCACAGAGCGCTATCTACCAGTACACATAGTATTATGCTGTTTCTAGTACGCGCGAGCCGAAACATCAGCATGTGAAATGTGTAATCGTGGGTAACTCTAAGTGTGTAGAGTACTGTGTAGTAACTAGTAGCCATGCCAAAGCATGCATTGAAACTCTTCGTGATTTAAAAAGCTCAAAGCAAGATTGACGAGGCCGCAAGGCTATGTCTTTCTAAATTCGAACAAATCGAAAGATTGTTCAAAGTACAATTAAACTGATTGATCCTGTCAGTTGCCATATGCTTGTCTGAAAGACTAAGCCATGCATGTGCAAGCGAAGCTTGAAAAAGTGGAACCGCGAATGGCTCATTAAATCAGTTACTATCTATTAGTTGATTTGCAAGCTAAATGAATAACTGCGGTAACCCTGCAGCTAATGCATGCTGATTGTCCGACACTGTCGGAGACTTTTACAAGACTACACCGGGTGATTTGCTAAGTACAGACACATCCCGTGATGAGTCCTAGTAACTGAAAGATCCCAGATAGCTTCGGCTTGGGGACGGAACTTCCGAATTTCTGACCTATCAACCTATGATGGTAGTGTAACGGACTACCATGGTTGTGACGGGTAACGGGGAATCAGGGTTCGATTCCGGAGAGGGAGCCTTAGAAACGGCTACCACATCCAAGGAAGGCAGCAGGCACGCAAATTACCCACTCTCCGCACGAGGAGGTAGTGACTAGAAATAATGATATGAACCTTTATGGTTTGTAATCAGAATGGAATGGACTTAAAAGCTCCATTGATGAACGAGTAGAGGGCAAGTCTGGTGCCAGCAGCCGCGGTAATACCAGCCTCTACAAGCGTATGCAATAGTTGCTGCGTTTAAAAAGCTCATAGTTGGATCTGTTTGAGTAGAACGGCAACATGGTCTTCAGTTAAATCTGTTGACTCGTTCCGCTCATCCTTCGCATCGAAGAAATAGTTTGCACTTAAATGTGACGAACTGTGGAAACGGTGTTTTCACCCTGAGAAAATTAGAGTGTTCAAAGCATCCTTTGGGATCGAATAATAAAGCATGGAATAATGGAGAATGACCCGCTACTCGATTGATGCCGGTTGGCTGAGTGCGGTAATGATTGAAAGGAACAGACGGGGGCATTTGTATTGCTACGTTAGAGGTGAAATTCTTGGATCGTGGCAAGACAAACTACTGCGAAAGCATTTGCCAAGAATGTTTTCATTAATCAAGAACGAAAGTCAGAGTATTGAAGAGGATTAGATACCCTCGTAATTCTGACCATAAACTATACCAACCTACAATTTGTCAAAGTCGATCTTGACTTGGCAAGAGATTAACCGGGAAACCAAAGTTTATTGGTTCCGGGGGAAGTATGGTTGCAAAATCGAAACTTAAAGGAATTGACGGAAGGGCACCACCAGGAGTGGAGCCTGCGGCTTAATTTGACTCAACACGGGAAAACTCACCCGGTCCAGACATCTTAAGGATTGACAGATTGAATATCTTTCATGATTATATGGGCGGTGGTGCATGGCCGTTCTTAGTTAGTGGAGTGATCTGTCTGGTTAATTCCGATAACGAACGAGATCTTCTCCATCTAAATAATGAAATTCACTATATGTGAATTCAAACACTTCTTAGAGGAACTATGCGGAATTAAATACCGCAGATGAAGTGAGGCTATAACAGGTCTGTGATGCCCTTAGATGTTCTGGACTGCACGCGCGCTACACTGTGTACTTTTAGATTGAGTACTCAGCCCTTGGTCCGAAATGGACTGGGCAATCAGAGAAAAGTACAGCGCTTCAAGGGGATCGTTTGTTGTAACTTGCAGACGTGAACCAGGAATTCCTGGTACTTATGAGTCAACAACTCATAGGGATTACGTCCCTGCCCTTTGTACACACCGCCCGTCGCTACTACTGATTGGATAGTTAAGCAAGAATTGCAAATTCCTACTGTTGGGACTTCGGTCTCCGGCAACGGGATGAAGCGGATCGAGCTTAATTGTCTAGAGGAAGTAAAAGTCGTAACAAGGTTTCCGTAGGGGAACCTGCGGAAGGATCAGTGATTGATTCCTTCGGGCATGGCTGCTGGTAGAGGCCATGTCTGTAGTGCGCATGACGCTCTGTCGCTAGAGATTGCTTGGCAACCAATCTCGAATTATGTATCGAGCTCAAAAACTACTTGTGTGGATACATAGTTCAGCAGTCATGGCAAGGGACTGCTTAAAGGGAGACTAGTTAGCAAAAGCAGCCTAGCAGAACTGCAGCTATCTAGATCTCAGAAGCTGGGTTATAGAAGCCCAGCTATAGACTTGTGAATGAGAAAGGCCTAAAAAGGTCCACAAGTCGCGTGGTTAGAACCGACACGCAAAAATCCCAGCGAGTGACAGAGCGTTGCGCTGTTCAGTGGGAAAGAGTTGAGCTACTCGGGGCGCCCACTGAACTTGCTCCGAGCCAAAGGCTCGAAAAAACACAGCTTAGCCTCAGATCCTTTACATAGAAGGCTAGCTAAAATAAACTTACCTTGGACGAGGGTAAAGTTTAGTCAGTTCTTAGGGGAGAGTAATCCACAGCTTCTCGCCCTCTGAACATTCTCCCAGATATGTAGGTCTGGGAGAGTCTCCTCCTGTTCTTCGGAATCTGGAGGTAGACAAAGACAGTACGATACGATCTTGCATCGGGATGACTAACCGATAATGATCATAATCTGACAATTTTTCCGGCTTGAGGCACCGGAGTCAGATTAAAGACACATACTGAACTAAAGGCGTATGTGCAAAGCTTGTCGGAGTGTAGAGAGTCAAGCTGAGTTGACTCGTCACGTGGTGATGACAACAGCCATGTGCAAAACACTCACAACTTTATCGTCTATGTGGAAAAGGTTGCTAACAGCGCTCTCTATGAGAGGCCCTCGCATATAACTATACGAGGAAAAGGCGATAGAGTTGTTTGAATGTGGGGCAGGTTCATCGACAAGCTAAGTTGATCACATTCTTGTTGTGGCATCCTACTAGAATTGGTCACGGTCTGCACCAACTCTCCCCAAGTTGGCCAGACTTAAAACTAGAAATAAGGTTTGCAGCTATGTGAACCTAGAAACTGTAAAGGAGTTGAAAGAACTTAAAGGAATTGAAAGAGGCCTTGAGGTATATCCTCTTGGTAAAGACCCACAAAAGCTCACAAAAGTGGCTTCGAAGGGCAAAACTGGTTCATCCAAAACAATTGGAGAGCTTAAAGCAGAACCAATTCGAATGAAACACTATTGGTGAAACTTCATCATGAGAACGTCACAAGCTGATCACGCTCTATGATATGACTAGTATTATGTTGCTTCTAGTAGGCTAAGCGCAAGCCGAAACATCAACATGTGAAAGTCGTAGAATTTTGCAATCAAACTGTGGCTAGTACTGTGATGTTACTAGTAACCTGGTGTTCCGTCATATGGCCAAGAGAGCATTTGAAGGCGAAACTTCTGCATGGGAAAGCTGCATCATGATCAAAATTTTATATCGAGTATTATGTTGACGTTAGTAGGCCTTGGCCGAAAACGCAGCATGTGAAAGGTATAGATAAAAGTTATTGTTGCAGTCAGTACTGTGTAGTTACTAGTAGCTGGATTTAAGCTCAAAATGAGACACTGTTGGTGAAACTTCATCATGAGAATGTCACAAGCTGATCAAGCTCTATGATATGACTAGTATTATGTTGCTTCTAGTAGGCTAAGCGCAAGCCGAAACATCAACATGTGAAAGTCGTAGAATTTTGCGATCAAATTGTGGCTAGTACTGTGATGTTACTAGTAACCTTGTGTTACGTCATATGGCCAAGAGAGCATTTGAAGGCGAAACTTCTGCATGGGGAAGCTGCATCATGAACAAAAGTTTATATCGAGTATTATGTTGACATTAGTAGGCCCTGGCCGAAAGCGCAGCATGTGAAAGGTATAGATAAAAGTTATCGTTGCAGTCAGTACTGTGTAGTTACTAGTAGCTGGATTTAAGCTCGAAATGAGACACTGTTGGTGAAACTTCATCATGAGAACGTCACAAGCTGATCACGCTCCATGATATGACTAGTATTATGTTGCTTCTAGTAGGCTAAGCGCAAGCCGAAACATCAACATGTGAAAGTCGTAGAATTTTGCGATCAAATTGTGGCTAGTACTGTGATGTTACTAGTAACCTTGTGTTACGTCATATGGCCAAGAGAGCATTTGAAGGCGAAACTTCTGCATGGGGAAGCTGCATCATGAACAAAAGTTTATATCGAGTATTATGTTGACGTTAGTAGGCCCTGGCCGAAAGCGCAGCATGTGAAAGGTATAGATAAAAGTTAGCGTTGCAGTCAGTACTGTGTAGTTACTAGTAGCTGGATTTAAGCTCGAAATGAGACACTGTTGGTGAAACTTCATCATGAGAACGTCACAAGCTGATCACGCTCTATGATATGACTAGTATTATGTTGCTTCTAGTAGGCTAAGCGCAAGCCGAAACATCAACATGTGAAAGTCGTAGAATTTTGCAATCAAACTGTGGCTAGTACTGTGATGTTACTAGTAACCTTTTCTTACGTCATATGGCCAAGAGAGCATTTGAAGGCGAAACTTCTGCATGGGGAAGCTGCATCATGAACAAAAGTTTATATCGAGTATTATGTTGACGTTAGTAGGCCCTGGCCGAAAGCGCAGCATGTGAAAGGTATAGATAAAAGTTATCGTTGCAGTCAGTACTGTGTAGTTACTAGTAGCTGGATTTAAGCTCGAAGTGAGACACTGTTGGTGAAACTTCATCATGAGAACGTCACAAGCTGATCACGCTCTATGATATGACTAGTATTATGTTGCTTATAGTAGGCTAAGCGCAAGCCGAAACATCAACATGTGAAAGTCGTAGAATTTTGCGATCAAATTGTGGCTAGTACTGTGATGTTACTAGTAACCTTGTGTTACGTCATATGGCCAAGAGAGCATTTGAAGGCGAAACTTCTGCATGGGGAAGCTGCATCATGAACAAAAGTTTATATCGAGTATTATGTTGACGTTAGTAGGCCCTGGCCGAAAGCGCAGCATGTGAAAGGTATAGATAAAAGTTAGCGTTGCAGTCAGTACTGTGTAGTTACTAGTAGCTGGATTTAAGCTCGAAATGAGACACTGTTGGTGAAACTTCATCATGAGAACGTCACAAGCTGATCACGCTCTATGATATGACTAGTATTATGTTGCTTCTAGTAGGCTAAGCGCAAGCCGAAACATCAACATGTGAAAGTCGTAGAATTTTGCAATCAAACTGTGGCTAGTACTGTGATGTTACTAGTAACCTTTTCTTACGTCATATGGCCAAGAGAGCATTTGAAGGCGAAACTTCTGCATGGGGAAGCTGCATCATGAACAAAAGTTTATATCGAGTATTATGTTGACGTTAGTAGGCCCTGGCCGAAAGCGCAGCATGTGAAAGGTATAGATAAAAGTTATCGTTGCAGTCAGTACTGTGTAGTTACTAGTAGCTGGATTTAAGCTCGAAGTGAGACACTGTTGGTGAAACTTCATCATGAGAACGTCACAAGCTGATCACGCTCTATGATATGACTAGTATTATGTTGCTTATAGTAGGCTAAGCGCAAGCCGAAACATCAACATGTGAAAGTCGTAGAATTTTGCGATCAATCTGTGGCTAGTACTTTGATGATGCTTGTAGCCAACCGAATTGGTTGAAAAGCCCAATAAGTAAGCTAACTTGGGAGAGCTTGTTGGAAACCAAATGCTACTAGATTGGTCCAAATACATCCTTCAACAGGGGATCACTTGGCTCGCTTTACGAAGAGGAGCACAGCTATATGTGTTAATTCGGTATGAATCGCAAGATTTGTTTACCGACCTCTCTAACGCAAAAGGCGGTCTCGGCTTCGGCTGTTGACTGCGTCCGATTCAGGGTTATATAACTCTCGATTGAACACATTGATGTTCTATTGTTGGTGCTTCCAATAAAATTGGAACACTTAAAGCAGAACCGATTCAAATAATAGCATTCTGATCAATGATTGCATTCCTTGATCAAGAACTGCTGGAGTCATTGTGATGGCGAATTTTCTTCATAAGAAAATTGCAAAGAGACGGAACTTAATGAGACTAGTATTATGTTGTTTCTAGTAAGCGGAAGCTGAAACAGCAACATGTGAAAATCAAGTTTTGTTCAATGATCTCGAGGCGATAAGTACTATGAAGCAACTAGTAGCCTAAGCATGACTCAGATTTGAGACAGTCAAAAAGACTGGCGAAACTTCTTCACATGAAAGTTACATAGAGAACTACAAATGTATACAGCGAGTATTATGTTGTTTCTAGTAGGCGAAAGCTGAAACATCAACATGTGAAAGTTGTCTGCAAACTGTAGAACGATATGTGATTAGTACTGTGCTGTTACTAGTAGCCAGTCTGACTGTAGAAGCCAAGACAAAGGGAAACTAATGCATCTGAAAAGGACAAGTTATGGAAAGGTATGCACGATAAGTATTATGTTGTTTCTAGTAAGCGGCAGCTGAAACATCAACATGTGAACGTCGTTGTGTACAGTAACCTAGAACTATATAGTCCTTAGTAACGTGCATTTACTAGTACCTGTAATTGGTATTCAGACTCAGGCAGTTTGGAATAGTTTGGCAAAGATGCACCAGAGAAAACTGGGATTTGATACAGAAATTGTTGAATACAAGTATTATGCTGCTTCTAGTAGGTTGAATCCGAAACATCAGCATGTGAAAATTGAAAACATTTCTGGTTCGAATTGTCACAAGTATTTGGTGATCTGAGTAGCCAAACTCACTACAACGCCAATTGAAGGCAAAAATTCTCAACGGGAAAAGCTATTCTCATTGAATGAGCTAACAAGACGAGTATTATGTTGCTTCTAGTAGGCGAAAGCCAAAACATCAACATGTGAAAGTCTTGCTGAACAAATTTAATGTTGTTGAGCTCAGTACCGTGTGAATTAGTAGCCATAATTGGCGAGCGAAAATTGAACTGGCGAAACTTCGTCTTTGGAAAATTGCAGATGCCGAGCACTTATTTTGCAACGAGTATTATGTTGACTGTAGTAAGCGAAAGCCGAAACAGCAACATGTGAAAGCTGTTGAAATTTGTGGTCATTTTGCAATAAGTACAAGGAGTGTAACTAGTAGCCAGGTCAAAATTTGGGATAAGAATGAGCAAAAATTCTGCATGAGAACAGTTGAAATTATGAAACTAAATTACAAAGACTAGTATTATGTTGTTTCGAGTACGCGAAAGCGGAAACATCAACATGTGAACGTTTGTAACGAAGTTTCGTTAATTTTCAGCCTAGTACTGAGCAAGAACGAGTAGCCTCATCTCCAATCCCACGCAAAATGTAGTGAAATATGTGAGTGAACCTTATTCACGGTGAGGGTTTCCCGAGGTCTGTATTGCAGCGAGTATTATGTTGCTTCTAGTAAGCGAAAGCTGAAACAACAACATTTGAAAGTTGGAATTAATGACTGAATGGAAACTTCGACCTGTGTTTGATAGTAG
>NW_027451389.1:72500-95000 GCF_964194025.1 Convolutriloba macropyga
TTAGCTTTAGCTAGCTTGAGTTAGCTTGAACTAGCTTTAGCTACCTTGAGTTAGCTTGAGTTAGCTCGGGTTAGCTTGAGTTAGCTTGAGTTAGCTTGAGTTAGCTTTAGCTAGCTTGAGTTAGCTTGAGTTAGCTTGAGTTAGCTTGAGTTAGCTTGAATTAGCTTGAGTTAGCTTGAGTTAGCTTTAGCTAGCTTGGGTTAGCTTGAGCTAGCTTGAGTTAGCTCGGGTTAGCTTGAGTTAGCTTGAGTTAGCTTTAGCTAGCTTGAGTTAGCTTGAGTTAGCTTGAGTTAGCTTGAGTTAGCTTTAGCTAGCTTGAGTTAGCTTGAACTAGCTTGAGTTAGCTTGAGCTAGCTTGAGTTAGCTTGAGTTAGCTTGAGTTAGCTTTAGCTAGCTTGAGTTAGCTTGAACTAGCTTTAGTTAGCTTGAGTTAGCTTGAGTTAGCTTGAGTTAGCTTGAGTTAGCTTGTCTTAGCTTTAGCTAGCTTGAGTTAGCTTGAACTAGCTTTAGCTACCTTGAGTTAGCTTGAGTTAGCTCGGGTTAGCTTGAGTTAGCTTGAGTTAGCTTGAGTTAGCTTTAGCTAGCTTGAGTTAGCTTGAGTTAGCTTGAGTTAGCTTGAACTAGCTTGAGTTAGCTTGAGTTAGCTTGAGTTAGCTTGAGTTAGCTTGAGTTAGCTTGAGTTAGCTTGTCTTAGCTTTAGCTAGCTTGAGTTAGCTTGAACTAGCTTTAGCTACCTTGAGTTAGCTTGAGTTAGCTCGGGTTAGCTTGAGTTAGCTTGAGTTAGCTTGAGTTAGCTTTAGCTAGCTTGAGTTAGCTTGAGTTAGCTTGAGTTAGCTTGAGTTAGCTTGAATTAGCTTGAGTTAGCTTGAGTTAGCTTTAGCTAGCTTGGGTTAGCTTGAGCTAGCTTGAGTTAGCTCGGGTTAGCTTGAGTTAGCTTGAGTTAGCTTTAGCTAGCTTGAGTTAGCTTGAGTTAGCTTGAGTTAGCTTGAGTTAGCTTTAGCTAGCTTGAGTTAGCTTGAACTAGCTTGAGTTAGCTTGAGCTAGCTTGAGTTAGCTTGAGTTAGCTTGAGTTAGCTTTAGCTAGCTTGAGTTAGCTTGAACTAGCTTGAGTTAGCTTGAGTTAGCTTGAGTTAGCTTGTCTTAGCTTTAGCTAGCTTGAGCTAGCTTGAACTAGCTTTAGCTACCTTGAGTTAGCTTGAGTTAGCTCGGGTTAGCTTGAGTTAGCTTGAGTTAGCTTGAGTTAGCTTTAGCTAGCTTGAGTTAGCTTGAGTTAGCTTGAGTTAGCTTGAACTAGCTTGAGTTAGCTTGAGTTAGCTTGAGTTAGCTTGAGTTAGCTTGAGTTAGCTTGTCTTAGCTTTAGCTAGCTTGAGTTAGCTTGAACTAGCTTTAGCTACCTTGAGTTAGCTTGAGTTAGCTCGGGTTAGCTTGAGTTAGCTTGAGTTAGCTTGAGTTAGCTTTAGCTAGCTTGAGTTAGCTTGAGTTAGCTTGAGTTAGCTTGAGTTAGCTTGAATTAGCTTGAGTTAGCTTGAGTTAGCTTTAGCTAGCTTGGGTTAGCTTGAGCTAGCTTGAGTTAGCTCGGGTTAGCTTGAGTTAGCTTGAGTTAGCTTTAGCTAGCTTGAGTTAGCTTGAGTTAGCTTGAGTTAGCTTGAGTTAGCTTTAGCTAGCTTGAGTTAGCTTGAACTAGCTTGAGTTAGCTTGAGCTAGCTTGAGTTAGCTTGAGTTAGCTTGAGTTAGCTTTAGCTAGCTTGAGTTAGCTTGAACTAGCTTGAGTTAGCTTGAGCTAGCTTGAGTTAGCTTGAGTTAGCTTGAGTTAGCTTTAGCTAGCTTGAGTTAGCTTGAACTAGCTTGAGTTAGCTTGAGTTAGCTTGAGTTAGCTTGAGTTAGCTTGTCTTAGCTTTAGCTAGCTTGAGCTAGCTTGAACTAGCTTTAGCTACCTTGAGTTAGCTTGAGTTAGCTCGGGTTAGCTTGAGTTAGCTTGAGTTAGCTTGAGTTAGCTTGAGCTAGCTTGAGTTAGCTTGAGTTAGCTTGAGTTAGCTTTAGCTAGCTTGAGTTAGCTTGAACTAGCTTGAGTTAGCTTGAGCTAGCTTGAGTTAGCTTGAGTTAGCTTGAGTTAGCTTTAGCTAGCTTGAGTTAGCTTGAACTAGCTTGAGTTAGCTTGAGTTAGCTTGAGTTAGCTTGAGTTAGCTTGTCTTAGCTTTAGCTAGCTTGAGCTAGCTTGAACTAGCTTTAGCTACCTTGAGTTAGCTTGAGTTAGCTCGGGTTAGCTTGAGTTAGCTTGAGTTAGCTTGAGTTAGCTTTAGCTAGCTTGAGTTAGCTTGAGTTAGCTTGAGTTAGCTTGAACTAGCTTGAGTTAGCTTGAGTTAGCTTGAGTTAGCTTGAGTTAGCTTGAGTTAGCTTGAGTTAGCTTGTCTTAGCTTTAGCTAGCTTGAGTTAGCTTGAACTAGCTTTAGCTACCTTGAGTTAGCTTGAGTTAGCTCGGGTTAGCTTGAGTTAGCTTGAGTTAGCTTGAGTTACCTTTAGCTAGCTTGAGTTAGCTTGAGTTAGCTTGAGTTAGCTTGAGTTAGCTTGAATTAGCTTGAGTTAGCTTGAGTTAGCTTTAGCTAGCTTGGGTTAGCTTGAGCTAGCTTGAGTTAGCTCGGGTTAGCTTGAGTTAGCTTGAGTTAGCTTTAGCTAGCTTGAGTTAGCTTGAGTTAGCTTGAGTTAGCTTGAGTTAGCTTTAGCTAGCTTGAGTTAGCTTGAACTAGCTTGAGTTAGCTTGAGCTAGCTTGAGTTAGCTTGAGTTAGCTTGAGTTAGCTTTAGCTAGCTTGAGTTAGCTTGAACTAGCTTTAGTTAGCTTGAGTTAGCTTGAGTTAGCTTGAGTTAGCTTGAGTTAGCTTGTCTTAGCTTTAGCTAGCTTGAGTTAGCTTGAACTAGCTTTAGCTACCTTGAGTTAGCTTGAGTTAGCTCGGGTTAGCTTGAGTTAGCTTGAGTTAGCTTGAGTTAGCTTTAGCTAGCTTGAGTTAGCTTGAGTTAGCTTGAGTTAGCTTGAGTTAGCTTGAGTTAGCTTGAGTTAGCTTGTCTTAGCTTTAGCTAGCTTGAGTTAGCTTGAACTAGCTTTAGCTACCTTGAGTTAGCTTGAGTTAGCTCGGGTTAGCTTGAGTTAGCTTGAGTTAGCTTGAGTTAGCTTTAGCTAGCTTGAGTTAGCTTGAGTTAGCTTGAGTTAGCTTGAGTTAGCTTGAATTAGCTTGAGTTAGCTTGAGTTAGCTTTAGCTAGCTTGGGTTAGCTTGAGCTAGCTTGAGTTAGCTCGGGTTAGCTTGAGTTAGCTTGAGTTAGCTTTAGCTAGCTTGAGTTAGCTTGAGTTAGCTTGAGTTAGCTTGAGTTAGCTTTAGCTAGCTTGAGTTAGCTTGAACTAGCTTGAGTTAGCTTGAGCTAGCTTGAGTTAGCTTGAGTTAGCTTGAGTTAGCTTTAGCTAGCTTGAGTTAGCTTGAACTAGCTTGAGTTAGCTTGAGTTAGCTTGAGTTAGCTTGAGTTAGCTTGAGTTAGCTTGTCTTAGCTTTAGCTAGCTTGAGTTAGCTTGAACTAGCTTTAGCTACCTTGAGTTAGCTTGAGTTAGCTCGGGTTAGCTTGAGTTAGCTTGAGTTAGCTTGAGTTAGCTTTAGCTAGCTTGAGTTAGCTTGAGTTAGCTTGAGTTAGCTTGAACTAGCTTGAGTTAGCTTGAGTTAGCTTGAGTTAGCTTGAGTTAGCTTGAGTTAGCTTGTCTTAGCTTTAGCTAGCTTGAGTTAGCTTGAACTAGCTTTAGCTACCTTCAGTTAGCTTGAGTTAGCTCGGGTTAGCTTGAGTTAGCTTGAGTTAGCTTGAGTTAGCTTTAGCTAGCTTGAGTTAGCTTGAGTTAGCTTGAGTTAGCTTGAGTTAGCTTGAATTAGCTTGAGTTAGCTTGAGTTAGCTTTAGCTAGCTTGGGTTAGCTTGAGCTAGCTTGAGTTAGCTCGGGTTAGCTTGAGTTAGCTTGAGTTAGCTTTAGCTAGCTTGAGTTAGCTTGAGTTAGCTTGAGTTAGCTTGAGTTAGCTTTAGCTAGCTTGAGTTAGCTTGAGCTAGCTGAGTTAGCTTGAGTTAGCTAGCTTGAGCTTGAGCTAGCTAGCTAGCTTGAGCTTGAGCTAGCTAGCTCGCTTGAGCTTGAGCTTGAGCTAGCTAGCTTGAGCTTGAGCTAGCTAGCTAGCTTGAGCTTGAGCTTGAGCTAGCTGGCTTGAGCTTGAGCTAGCTAGCTTGAGCTTGAGCTAGCTAGCTAGCTAGCTTGAGCTTGAGCTTGAGCTAGCTAGCTAGCTTGAGCTAGCTATCTAGCTTGAGCTTGAGCTAGCTAGCTAGCTTGAGCTTGAGCTTGAGCTTGAGCTAGCTGGCTTGAGCTTGAGCTAGCTAGCTTGAGCTTGAGCTAGCTAGCTAGCTTGAGCTTGAGCTTGAGCTAGCTGGCTTGAGCTTGAGCTAGCTAGCTTGAGCTTGAGCTAGCTAGCTAGCTTGAGCTTGAGCTTGAGCTAGCTAGCTAGCTAGCTTGAGCTTGAGCTTGAGCTTGAGCTAGCTAGCTTGAGCTTGAGCTAGCTAGCTAGCTTGAGCTTGAGCTTGAGCTAGCTAGCTTGAGCTTGAGCTTGAGCTAGCTAGCTTGAGCTTGAGCTTGAGCTAGCTAGCTTGAGCTTGAGCTTGAGCTAGCTAGCTTGAGCTTGAGCTTGAGCTAGCTAGCTAGCTAGCTTGAGCTTGAGCTAGCTAGCTTGAGCTTGAGCTAGCTAGCTAGCTTGAGATTGAGCTTGAGCTAGCTGGCTTGAGCTTGAGCTAGCTAGCTTGAGCTTGAGCTAGCTAGCTTGAGCTTGAGCTAGCTAGCTAGCTTGAACTTGAGCTAGCTAGCTAGCTTGAGCTTGAGCTTGAGCTAGCTAGCTAGCTTGAGCTTGAGCTTGAGCTAGCTGGCTTGAGCTTGAGCTAGCTAGCTTGAGCTTGAGCTAGCTAGCTTGAGCTTGAGCTAGCTAGCTAGCTTGAACTTGAGCTAGCTAGCTAGCTTGAGCTTGAGCTAGCTAGCTAGCTTGAGCTTGAGCTAGCTAGCTAGCTTGAGCTTGAGCTTGAGCTAGCTAGCTTGAGCTTGAGCTTGAGCTAGCTAGCTAGCTTGAGCTTGAGCTAGCTAGCTTGAGCTTGAGCTAGCTAGCTTGAGCTTGAGCTAGCTAGCTAGCTTGAGCTTGAGCTAGCTAGCTAGCTTGAACTTGAGCTAGCTAGCTAGCTTGAGCTTGAGCTAGCTAGCTAGCTTGAGCTAGCTAGCTAGCTTGAGCTTGAGCTTGAGCTAGCTAGCTTGAGCTTGAGCTAGCTAGCTAGCTTGAGCTTGAGCTAGCTAGCTAGCTTGAGCTTGAGCTAGCTAGCTAGCTTGAGCTTGAGCTTGAGCTAGCTAGCTTGAGCTTGAGCTTGAGCTAGCTAGCTAGCTTGAGCTTGAGCTAGCTAGCTTGAGCTTGAGCTAGCTAGCTTGAGCTTGAGCTAGCTAGCAAGCTTGTGCTTGAGCTAGCTAGCTAGCTTGAGCTTGAGCTTGAGCTAGCTAGCTTGAGCTTGAGCTAGCTAGCTTGAGCTTGAGCTAGCTAGCTTGAGCTTGAGCTAGCTAGCAAGCTTGTGCTTGAGCTAGCTAGCTAGCTTGAGCTTGAGCTTGAGCTAGCTGGCTTGAGCTTGAGCTAGCTAGCTTGAGCTTGAGCTAGCTAGCTTGAGCTTGACCTAGCTAGCTAGCTTGAACTTGAGCTAGCTAGCTAGCTTGAGCTTGAGCTAGCTAGCTAGCTTGAGCTTGAGCTAGCTAGCTAGCTTGAGCTTGAGCTTGAGCTAGCTAGCTTGAGCTTGAGCTTGAGCTAGCTAGCTAGCTTGAGCTTGAGCTAGCTAGCTTGAGCTTGAGCTAGCTAGCTTGAGCTTGAGCTAGCTAGCTAGCTTGAGCTTGAGCTAGCTAGCTAGCTTGAACTTGAGCTAGCTAGCTAGCTTGAGTTTGAGCTAGCTAGCTTGAGCTTGAGCTAGCTAGCTTGAGCTTGAGCTAGCTAGCTAGCTTGAACTTGAGCTAGCTAGCTAGCTTGAGCTTGAGCTAGCTAGCTAGCTTGAGCTTGAGCTAGCTAGCTAGCTTGAGCTTGAGCTTGAGCTAGCTAGCTTGAGCTTGAGCTTGAGCTAGCTAGCTAGCTTGAGCTTGAGCTAGCTAGCTTGAGCTTGAGCTAGCTAGCTTGAGCTTGAGCTAGCTAGCTAGCTTGAGCTTGAGCTAGCTAGCTAGCTTGAACTTGAGCTAGCTAGCTAGCTTGAGCTTGAGCTAGCTAGCTTGAGCTTGAGCTAGCTAGCTAGCTTGAGCTTGAGCTTGAGCTAGCTAGCTAGCTAGCTTGAGCTTGAGCTTGAGCTTGAGCTAGCTAGCTTGAGCTTGAGCTAGCTAGCTAGCTTGAGCTTGGGCTTGAGCTAGCTAGCTTGAGCTTGAGCTTGAGCTAGCTAGCTTGAGCTTGAGCTTGAGCTAGCTAGCTTGAGCTTGAGCTTGAGCTAGCTAGCTTGAGCTTGAGCTTGAGCTAGCTAGCTAGCTAGCTTGAGCTTGAGCTAGCTAGCTTGAGCTTGAGCTAGCTAGCTAGCTTGAGCTTGAGCTTGAGCTAGCTGGCTTGAGCTTGAGCTAGCTAGCTTGAGCTTGAGCTAGCTAGCTTGAGCTTGAGCTAGCTAGCTAGCTTGAACTTGAGCTAGCTAGCTTGAGCTTGAGCTTGAGCTTGAGCTTGAGCTAGCTAGCTAGCTTGAGCTTGAGCTTGAGCTAGCTGGCTTGAGCTTGAGCTAGCTAGCTTGAGCTTGAGCTAGCTAGCTTGAGCTTGAGCTAGCTAGCTAGCTTGAACTTGAGCTAGCTAGCTAGCTTGAGCTTGAGCTAGCTAGCTAGCTTGAGCTTGAGCTAGCTAGCTAGCTTGAGCTTGAGCTTGAGCTAGCTAGCTTGAGCTTGAGCTTGAGCTAGCTAGCTAGCTTGAGCTTGAGCTAGCTAGCTTGAGCTTGAGCTAGATAGCTTGAGCTTGAGCTAGCTAGCTAGCTTGAGCTTGAGCTAGCTAGCTAGCTTGAACTTGAGCTAGCTAGCTAGCTTGAGCTTGAGCTAGCTAGCTAGCTTGAGCTAGCTAGCTAGCTTGAGCTTGAGCTTGAGCTAGCTAGCTTGAGCTTGAGCTAGCTAGCTAGCTTGAGCTTGAGCTAGCTAGCTAGCTTGAGCTTGAGCTAGCTAGCTAGCTTGAGCTTGAGCTTGAGCTAGCTAGCTTGAGCTTGAGCTTGAGCTAGCTAGCTAGCTTGAGCTTGAGCTAGCTAGCTTGAGCTTGAGCTAGCTAGCTTGAGCTTGAGCTAGCTAGCAAGCTTGTGCTTGAGCTAGCTAGCTAGCTTGAGCTTGAGCTTGAGCTAGCTAGCTTGAGCTTGAGCTAGCTAGCTTGAGCTTGAGCTAGCTAGCTTGAGCTTGAGCTAGCTAGCAAGCTTGTGCTTGAGCTAGCTAGCTAGCTTGAGCTTGAGCTTGAGCTAGCTGGCTTGAGCTTGAGCTAGCTAGCTTGAGCTTGAGCTAGCTAGCTTGAGCTTGAGCTAGCTAGCTAGCTTGAACTTGAGCTAGCTAGCTAGCTTGAGCTTGAGCTAGCTAGCTAGCTTGAGCTTGAGCTAGCTAGCTAGCTTGAGCTTGAGCTTGAGCTAGCTAGCTTGAGCTTGAGCTTGAGCTAGCTAGCTAGCTTGAGCTTGAGCTAGCTAGCTTGAGCTTGAGCTAGCTAGCTTGAGCTTGAGCTAGCTAGCTAGCTTGAGCTTGAGCTAGCTAGCTAGCTTGAACTTGAGCTAGCTAGCTAGCTTGAGTTTGAGCTAGCTAGCTTGAGCTTGAGCTAGCTAGCTTGAGCTTGAGCTAGCTAGCTAGCTTGAACTTGAGCTAGCTAGCTAGCTTGAGCTTGAGCTAGCTAGCTAGCTTGAGCTTGAGCTAGCTAGCTAGCTTGAGCTTGAGCTTGAGCTAGCTAGCTTGAGCTTGAGCTTGAGCTAGCTAGCTAGCTTGAGCTTGAGCTAGCTAGCTTGAGCTTGAGCTAGCTAGCTTGAGCTTGAGCTAGCTAGCTAGCTTGAGCTTGAGCTAGCTAGCTAGCTTGAACTTGAGCTAGCTAGCTAGCTTGAGCTTGAGCTAGCTAGCTAGCTTGAGCTAGCTAGCTAGCTTGAGCTTGAGCTTGAGCTTGAGCTAGCTAGCTTGAGCTTGAGCTAGCTAGCTAGCTTGAGCTTGAGCTAGCTAGCTAGCTTGAGCTTGAGCTAGCTAGCTAGCTTGAGCTTGAGCTTGAGCTAGCTAGCTTGAGCTTGAGCTAGCTAGCTAGCTTGAGCTTGAGCTAGCTAGCTAGCTTGAGCTTGAGCTTGAGCTAGCTAGCTTGAGCTTGAGCTTGAGCTAGCTAGCTAGCTTGAGCTTGAGCTAGCTAGCTTGAGCTTGAGCTAGCTAGCTTGAGCTTGAGCTAGCTAGCTAGCTTGTGCTTGAGCTAGCTAGCTAGCTTGAGCTTGAGCTTGAGCTAGCTGGCTTGAGCTTGAGCTAGCTAGCTTGAGCTTGAGCTAGCTAGCTTGAGCTTGAGCTAGCTAGCTAGCTTGAACTTGAGCTAGCTAGCTAGCTTGAGCTTGAGCTAGCTAGCTAGCTTGAGCTTGAGCTAGCTAGCTAGCTTGAGCTTGAGCTTGAGCTAGCTAGCTTGAGCTTGAGCTTGAGCTAGCTAGCTAGCTTGAGCTTGAGCTAGCTAGCTTGAGCTTGAGCTAGCTAGCTTGAGCTTGAGCTAGCTAGCTAGCTTGAGCTTGAGCTAGCTAGCTAGCTTGAACTTGAGCTAGCTAGCTAGCTTGAGCTTGAGCTAGCTAGCTAGCTTGAGCTAGCTAGCTAGCTTGAGCTTGAGCTTGAGCTAGCTAGCTTGAGCTTGAGCTAGCTAGCTAGCTTGAGCTTGAGCTAGCTAGCTAGCTTGAGCTTGAGCCAGCTAGCTAGCTTGAGCTTGAGCTTGAGCTAGCTAGCTTGAGCTTGAGCTTGAGCTAGCTAGCTAGCTTGAGCTTGAGCTAGCTAGCTTGAGCTTGAGCTAGCTAGCTTGAGCTTGAGCTAGCTAGCAAGCTTGTGCTTGAGCTAGCTAGCTAGCTTGAGCTTGAGCTTGAGCTAGCTAGCTTGAGCTTGAGCTAGCTAGCTTGAGCTTGAGCTAGCTAGCTTGAGCTTGAGCTAGCTAGCAAGCTTGTGCTTGAGCTAGCTAGCTAGCTTGAGCTTGAGCTTGAGCTAGCTGGCTTGAGCTTGAGCTAGCTAGCTTGAGCTTGAGCTAGCTAGCTTGAGCTTGAGCTAGCTAGCTAGCTTGAACTTGAGCTAGCTAGCTAGCTTGAGCTTGAGCTAGCTAGCTAGCTTGAGCTTGAGCTAGCTAGCTAGCTTGAGCTTGAGCTTGAGCTAGCTAGCTTGAGCTTGAGCTTGAGCTAGCTAGCTAGCTGGAGCTTGAGCTAGCTAGCTTGAGCTTGAGCTAGCTAGCTTGAGCTTGAGCTAGCTAGCTAGCTTGAGCTTGAGCTAGCTAGCTAGCTTGAACTTGAGCTAGCTAGCTAGCTTGAGTTTGAGCTAGCTAGCTTGAGCTTGAGCTAGCTAGCTTGAGCTTGAGCTAGCTAGCTAGCTTGAACTTGAGCTAGCTAGCTAGCTTGAGCTTGAGCTAGCTAGCTAGCTTGAGCTTGAGCTAGCTAGCTAGCTTGAGCTTGAGCTTGAGCTAGCTAGCTTGAGCTTGAGCTTGAGCTAGCTAGCTAGCTTGAGCTTGAGCTAGCTAGCTTGAGCTTGAGCTAGCTAGCTTGAGCTTGAGCTAGCTAGCTAGCTTGAGCTTGAGCTAGCTAGCTAGCTTGAACTTGAGCTAGCTAGCTAGCTTGAGCTTGAGCTAGCTAGCTAGCTTGAGCTAGCTAGCTAGCTTGAGCTTGAGCTTGAGCTTGAGCTAGCTAGCTTGAGCTTGAGCTAGCTAGCTAGCTTGAGCTTGAGCTAGCTAGCCAGCTTGAGCTTGAGCTAGCTAGCTAGCTTGAGCTTGAGCTTGAGCTAGCTAGCTTGAGCTTGAGCTTGAGCTAGCTAGCTAGCTTGAGCTTGAGCTAGCTAGCTAGCTTGAGCTTGAGCTTGAGCTAGCTAGCTTGAGCTTGAGCTTGAGCTAGCTAGCTAGCTTGAGCTTGAGCTAGCTAGCTTGAGCTTGAGCTAGCTAGCTTGAGATTGAGCTAGCTAGCTAGCTTGTGCTTGAGCTAGCTAGCTAGCTTGAGCTTGAGCTTGAGCTAGCTGGCTTGAGCTTGAGCTAGCTAGCTTGAGCTTGAGCTAGCTAGCTTGAGCTTGAGCTAGCTAGCTAGCTTGAACTTGAGCTAGCTAGCTAGCTTGAGCTTGAGCTTGAGCTAGCTAGCTAGCTTGAGCTTGAGCTAGCTAGCTAGCTTGAGCTTGAGCTTGAGCTAGCTAGCTTGAGCTTGAGCTTGAGCTAGCTAGCTAGCTTGAGCTTGAGCTAGCTAGCTTGAGCTTGAGCTAGCTAGCTTGAGCTTGAGCTAGCTAGCTAGCTTGAGCTTGAGCTAGCTAGCTAGCTTGAACTTGAGCTAGCTAGCTAGCTTGAGCTTGAGCTAGCTAGCTAGCTTGAGCTAGCTAGCTAGCTTGAGCTTGAGCTTGAGCTTGAGCTAGCTAGCTTGAGCTTGAGCTAGCTAGCTAGCTTGAGCTTGAGCTAGCTAGCTAGCTTGAGCTTGAGCTAGCTAGCTAGCTTGAGCTTGAGCTTGAGCTAGCTAGCTTGAGCTTGAGCTTGAGCTAGCTAGCTAGCTTGAGCTTGAGCTAGCTAGCTTGAGCTTGAGCTAGCTAGCTTGAGCTTGAGCTAGCTAGCTAGCTTGAGCTTGAGCTAGCTAGCTAGCTTGAGCTTGAGCTAGCTGGCTTGAGCTTGAGCTAGATAGCTTGAGCTTGAGCTAGCTAGCTAGCTTGAGCTAGCTAGCTAGAGCTCGACCTATGAAAAGCTGCGCAAACACTTATTCTATAATAATTGCGAAAATTAAAAATTTCACAAGTGAAAAGCTGCATAAACAGTAATTCTATGTGTGGGGCATTATTAGGGGGAGGTGTCTTGTCAAAATATGGCTGGACTAAAGACCTCAACCCAGATAGGGTGGAAGGCCCTATGATCGGTCTGTTACTAATCGGTGACCGATAAAGACCTGACCAAGGCCTGTAGTAAGCTTGGTTAGGCATTACAGGAGATAACACTAAGACCGAGGGGTCTTAGAGAGCCCTCTAGCGGGGCGAATAGAGCTAGATCGAGCCTTGGGAAAGCTAGATCGAGCAGGACTGAAGCTAAAGGATAGACCGAGAGGTCTGTCTGGTCCTCCTAGAGAGGCCAAGAGAAAGTACGAGAAGCCAACTAAAGCTTGATCGGGCCTTCAGCAAGCACGACCGAGCTGTACCGGAGCTAACACTAAGACCGAGGGGTCTTAGAGAGCCCTCTAGCGGGGCGAATAGAGCTAGATCGAGCCTTGGGAAAGCTAGATCGAGCAGGACTGAAGCTAAACGATAGACCGAGAGGTCTGTCTGGTCCTCCTAGAGAGGCCAAGAGAAAAAACGAGAAGCTAACTAAAGCTTGATCGGGCCTTCAGCAAGCACGACCGAGCTGTACCGGAGCTAACACTAAGACCGAGGGGTCTTAGAGAGCCCTCTAGCGGGGCGAATAGAGCTTGATCAAGCCTTGGGCAAGCTAGATCGAGCAGGACTGAAGCTAAGCAAGAGACCGAGAGGTCTGTCTGGTCCTCCTAGAGAGGCCAAGAGAAAGTACGAGAAGCCAACTAAAGCTTGATCGGGCCTTCAGCAAGCACGACCGAGCTGTACCGGAGCTAACACTAAGACCGAGGGGTCTTAGAGAGCCCTCTAGCGGGGCGAATAGAGCTAGATCGAGCCTTGGGAAAGCTAGATCGAGCAGGACTGAAGCTAAACGATAGACCGAGAGGTCTGTCTGGTCCTCCTAGAGAGGCCAAGAGAAAGTACGAGAAGCTAACTAAAGCTTGATCGCGCCTTCAGCAAGCACGATTGAGCAAGACCGGAGCTAACACTAAGACCGAAGTGTCTTAGAGAGCCCTCTGGTGGGGCGAATAGAGCTAGATCGAGCCTTGGGAAAGCTAGATCGAGTAAGATTGAAGCTGAAAGAGTGTCAGAGGAGCAAATGAACCTCCAAAAAGTGAAAATCAAATTTTAGAAAAAACACAAGTTAAATACTGCATGGACATTATTTCTATGTGTGGGGCATTATTAGGGGGAGGTGTCTTGTCAAAATATGGCTGGACTAAAGACCTCAACCCGGATAGGGTGGAAGGCCCCATGATCGGTCTGTTACTAATCGGTGACCGATAAAGACCTGACCAAGGCCTGTAGTAAGCTTGGTTAGGCATTACAGGAGTTAACACTAAGACCGAGGGGTCTTAGAGAGCCCTCTAGCGGGGCGAATAGAGCTAGATCGAGCCTTGGGAAAGCTAGATCGAGCAGGACTGAAGCTAAGCAAGAGACCGAAAGGTCTGTCTGGTCCTCCTAGAGAGGCCAAGAGAAAGTACGAGAAGCTAACTAAAGCTTGATCAGGCCTTCAGCAAGCACGACCGAGCTGTACCGGAGCTAACACTAAGACCGAGGGGTCTTAGAGAGCCCTCTAGCAGGGCGAATAGATCTAGATCGAGCCTTGGGAAAGCTAGATCGAGCAGGACTGAAGCTAAACGATAGACCGAGAGGTCTGTCTGGTCCTCCTAGAGAGGCCAAGAGAAAGTACGAGAAGCTAACTAAAGCTTGATCGGGCCTTCAGCAAGCACGACCGAGCTGTACCGGAGCTAACACTAAGACCGAGGGGTCTTAGAGAGCCCTCTAGCAGGGCGAATAGAGCTAGATCGAGCCTTGGGAAAGCTAGATCAAGCAGGACTGAAGCTAAACGATAGACCGAGAGGTCTGTCTGGTCCTCCTAGAGAGGCCAAGAGAAAGTACGAGAATCTAACTAAAGCTTGATCGGGCCTTCAGCAAGCACGACCGAGCTGTACCGGAGCTAACACTAAGACCGAGGGGTCTTAGAGAGCCCTCTAGCAGGGCGAATAGAGCTAGATCGAGCCTTGGGAAAGCTAGATCGAGCAGGACTGAAGCTAAACGATAGACCGAGAGGTCTGTCTGGTCCTCCTAGAGAGGCCAAGAGGAAGTACGAGAAGCTAACTAAAGCTTGATCGCGCCTTCAGCAAGCACGATTGAGCAAGACCGGAGCTAACACTAAGACCGAAGTGTCTTAGAGAGCCCTCTAGTGGGGCGAATAGAGCTAGATCGAGCCTTGGGAAAGCTAGATCGAGTAAGATTGAAGCTGAAAGAGTGTCAGAGGAGCAAATGAACCTCCAAAAAGTGAAAATCAAATTTTAGAAAAAAACACAAGTTAAATACTGCATGGACAGTAATTCTATGTGTGGGGCATTATTAGGGAGAGGTGTCTTGTCAAAATATGGCTGGACTAAAGACCTCAACCCGGATAGGGTGGAAGGCCCTATGATTGGTCTGTTACTAATCGGTGACCGATAAAGACCTGACCAAGGCCTGTAGTAAGCTTGGTTAGGCATTACAGAAGATAACACTAAGACCGAGGGGTCTTAGAGAGCCCTCTAGCGGGGCGAATAGAGCTTGATCAAGCCTTGGGCAAGCTAGATCGAGCAGGACTGAAGCTAAACGATAGACCGAGAGGTCTGTCTGGTCCTCCTAGAGAGGCCAAGAGAAAGTACGAGAATCTAACTAAAGCTGGGTCGGGCCTTCAGCAAGCACGACCGAGCAGTACCGGAGCTAACACTAAGACCGAGGGGTCTTAGAGAGCCCTCTAGTGGGGCGAATAGAGCTAGATCGAGCCTTGGGAAAGCTAGATCGAGCAGGACTGAAGCTAAACGATAAACCGAAAGGTCTGACGGGTCCTCATAAGAGGCATGGAGAAAGATCTGATACTAAAGTACCTCTCGGAAGTAATAAAATATGCCTGATGAAGCCGGGTATGATGTTTGTTGTTTGATGGCATTCATCGATTAGGTCTGGTGGATTCCCCATTACTCCGAGTGGTACTAGTAGAGGCTCCTACAGGGGTGAGCAAAGCGAGATC
Organism: Convolutriloba macropyga; assembly: GCF_964194025.1. Taxonomy (NCBI): domain Eukaryota; kingdom Metazoa; phylum Xenacoelomorpha; order Acoela; family Convolutidae; genus Convolutriloba; species Convolutriloba macropyga. The sequence continues at coordinate 86,549 of NW_027451389.1, forward strand.
AAGCCTTAGGCAAGCTAGATCGAGCAGAACTGAAGCTGAAAAGCAAAATAAATGACAGGTCTGTCCAAATCAATAAACTTGAAATCCAGTGTGGTCACCACGGGTCACGAGGTGAATTCCTAGCGATTGTCTGCTGAACGTATAGGAAGGCCCGAAACGAACGATAATTTCATTGCACAGTGGAGATACTATACGTTCAGGAGTAGCATACATCGGGTTTGATCTATGATCATGTCTGGTCTCCGAGGATCCACCGGGTTACCAACTGGCACCGCTGTACTGGGTGTAAAACTGGGCCACCTGAAGTCCCGGGTGTAAAACTAGGTGCCTCTGTGCCAAAGTAGCGGCTTGCGTAGTGCATTATGCCTCCGGCTTGCGAAATGGTTATAAGCAATAACAACAGGACGCCGCGGGGTGTTCACTTAAAGGAGTAACGTTCTCTCAAGGGAGGGGATCTAAAAATCTTGATAAAACATTTATTCTATGCAAAATTTGTGCGCAAATTTTGCAAAGTAAAAAGCTGCACTGTAGCAAATTCTATGTGTGTAGCATTATTAGGGAAGTGTTGTTTGATGGCACCTCTCTACTTGATGCACCAAAGAACTACCTTGATGGCTCATGACCGCTGGTAATCTGTCGTCGCTAGTAGTTCGGAACTGAGAACAAATATGTTCGCAAATTACAACAATTATACAGCATATTGCTGAATAAAGCAGAACCGAATAATACTCAGTGACTTTACACCAAGACTGACTAATGTCTGGATTGTATCGTCCTACTCGAGTAAGGCGAAGAAAAGCTAGAAAGATACGCTTTTCACAAAGCAGGCTTAATGCATGCAAACCAAGGAGGAAGGAGTGATGCCCCTCCTTATAATAAGCAGAACCAAATAAAGAACAGACAGCATCATCTGTACAGTGACCAAGAAGAGGTGAAACTTCTGTATGTGAAAAGGCAATTTGAGCGAGATTTATTAGCAGACTAGTATTATGTTGTTTCTAGTAGGCGAAAGCCGAAACATCAACATGTGAAAATCTGATATTAAATCCTCAATCATTTTCCCTAGTATTATACAGCTATGAGTAACCTTAATTGGACACGGCAATTATTGCTGACCGGTGAAACTTTCGCATGGGAAAGACACACACACTTCTTGACAAAGCAATAAGTATTATGCTGTTTCTAGTACGCGAAAGCAGAAACATCAGCATGTGAAAGTTGTGAAGTTGAAGAATTTTTGTGTTGAGTACGATGTTGTTACTAGTAACCATGTCGACAGCTGAGAACTGTTCTCTAACCAATAGAAGGTGAAACTTCTGTATGTGAAAAGGCAATTTGAGCGAGATTTCTTAGCAGACTAGTATTATGTTGTTTCTAGTAGGCGAAAGCCGAAACATCAACATGTGAAAATCTGATATTAAATCCTCAATCATTTTCCCTAGTATTATACAGCTACTAGTAGCCGTAATTGGTCAGGGAAACATTGTTGACCGGTGAAACTTCACATGGGAAAGACACACAAATTACTTGACAAAACAATAAGTATTATGCTGTTTCTAGTATGCGAAAGCAGAAACATCAGCATGTGAAAGTTGTGAAGTTGAAAAGTTTTTGTGTTGAGTACGGTGTTGTTACTAGTAACCATGTCGACAGCTGGAAAGCTGTTCTCTAACCAATAAAAGGTAAAACTTCTGTATCTGAAGAGGCGGCGTGATTGAGATTTTTAACAGACTAGTATTATGTTGTTTCTAGTAGGCGAGAGCCGAAACATCGACATGTGAACATCTGGTTTTTAAATCATGAGTCAATTCTCCCTAGTATGATACAGTTGTTAGCCGGTATTGGTAACAGTAGAACAGAGATTTGGAGGGCAAAACCTGCTCATGGGAAATGCTCACAGAGCGCTATCTACCAGTACACATAGTATTATGCTGTTTCTAGTACGCGCGAGCCGAAACATCAGCATGTGAAATGTGTAATCGTGGGTAACTCTAAGTGTGTAGAGTACTGTGTAGTAACTAGTAGCCATGCCAAAGCATGCATTGAAACTCTTCGTGATTTAAAAAGCTCAAAGCAAGATTGACGAGGCCGCAAGGCTATGTCTTTCTAAATTCGAACAAATCGAAAGATTGTTCAAAGTACAATTAAACTGATTGATCCTGTCAGTTGCCATATGCTTGTCTGAAAGACTAAGCCATGCATGTGCAAGCGAAGCTTGAAAAAGTGGAACCGCGAATGGCTCATTAAATCAGTTACTATCTATTAGTTGATTTGCAAGCTAAATGAATAACTGCGGTAACCCTGCAGCTAATGCATGCTGATTGTCCGACACTGTCGGAGACTTTTACAAGACTACACCGGGTGATTTGCTAAGTACAGACACATCCCGTGATGAGTCCTAGTAACTGAAAGATCCCAGATAGCTTCGGCTTGGGGACGGAACTTCCGAATTTCTGACCTATCAACCTATGATGGTAGTGTAACGGACTACCATGGTTGTGACGGGTAACGGGGAATCAGGGTTCGATTCCGGAGAGGGAGCCTTAGAAACGGCTACCACATCCAAGGAAGGCAGCAGGCACGCAAATTACCCACTCTCCGCACGAGGAGGTAGTGACTAGAAATAATGATATGAACCTTTATGGTTTGTAATCAGAATGGAATGGACTTAAAAGCTCCATTGATGAACGAGTAGAGGGCAAGTCTGGTGCCAGCAGCCGCGGTAATACCAGCCTCTACAAGCGTATGCAATAGTTGCTGCGTTTAAAAAGCTCATAGTTGGATCTGTTTGAGTAGAACGGCAACATGGTCTTCAGTTAAATCTGTTGACTCGTTCCGCTCATCCTTCGCATCGAAGAAATAGTTTGCACTTAAATGTGACGAACTGTGGAAACGGTGTTTTCACCCTGAGAAAATTAGAGTGTTCAAAGCATCCTTTGGGATCGAATAATAAAGCATGGAATAATGGAGAATGACCCGCTACTCGATTGATGCCGGTTGGCTGAGTGCGGTAATGATTGAAAGGAACAGACGGGGGCATTTGTATTGCTACGTTAGAGGTGAAATTCTTGGATCGTGGCAAGACAAACTACTGCGAAAGCATTTGCCAAGAATGTTTTCATTAATCAAGAACGAAAGTCAGAGTATTGAAGAGGATTAGATACCCTCGTAATTCTGACCATAAACTATACCAACCTACAATTTGTCAAAGTCGATCTTGACTTGGCAAGAGATTAACCGGGAAACCAAAGTTTATTGGTTCCGGGGGAAGTATGGTTGCAAAATCGAAACTTAAAGGAATTGACGGAAGGGCACCACCAGGAGTGGAGCCTGCGGCTTAATTTGACTCAACACGGGAAAACTCACCCGGTCCAGACATCTTAAGGATTGACAGATTGAATATCTTTCATGATTATATGGGCGGTGGTGCATGGCCGTTCTTAGTTAGTGGAGTGATCTGTCTGGTTAATTCCGATAACGAACGAGATCTTCTCCATCTAAATAATGAAATTCACTATATGTGAATTCAAACACTTCTTAGAGGAACTATGCGGAATTAAATACCGCAGATGAAGTGAGGCTATAACAGGTCTGTGATGCCCTTAGATGTTCTGGACTGCACGCGCGCTACACTGTGTACTTTTAGATTGAGTACTCAGCCCTTGGTCCGAAATGGACTGGGCAATCAGAGAAAAGTACAGCGCTTCAAGGGGATCGTCTGTTGTAACTTGCAGACGTGAACCAGGAATTCCTGGTACTTATGAGTCAACAACTCATAGGGATTACGTCCCTGCCCTTTGTACACACCGCCCGTCGCTACTACTGATTGGATAGTTAAGCAAGAATTGCAAATTCCTACTGTTGGGACTTCGGTCTCCGGCAACGGGATGAAGCGGATCGAGCTTAATTGTCTAGAGGAAGTAAAAGTCGTAACAAGGTTTCCGTAGGGGAACCTGCGGAAGGATCAGTGATTGATTCCTTCGGGCATGGCTGCTGGTAGAGGCCATGTCTGTAGTGCGCATGACGCTCTGTCGCTAGAGATTGCTTGGCAACCAATCTCGAATTATGTATCGAGCTCAAAAACTACTTGTGTGGATACATAGTTCAGCAGTCATGGCAAGGGACTGCTTAAAGGGAGACTAGTTAGCAAAAGCAGCCTAGCAGAACTGCAGCTATCTAGATCTCAGAAGCTGGGTTATAGAAGCCCAGCTATAGACTTGTGAATGAGAAAGGCCTAAAAAGGTCCACAAGTCGCGTGGTTAGAACCGACACGCAAAAATCCCAGCGAGTGACAGAGCGTTGCGCTGTTCAGTGGGAAAGAGTTGAGCTACTCGGGGCGCCCACTGAACTTGCTCCGAGCCAAAGGCTCGAAAAAACACAGCTTAGCCTCAGATCCTTTACATAGAAGGCTAGCTAAAATAAACTTACCTTGGACGAGGGTAAAGTTTAGTCAGTTCTTAGGGGAGAGTAATCCACAGCTTCTCGCCCTCTGAACATTCTCCCAGATATGTAGGTCTGGGAGAGTCTCCTCCTGTTCTTCGGAATCTGGAGGTAGACAAAGACAGTACGATACGATCTTGCATCGGGATGACTAACCGATAATGATCATAATCTGACAATTTTTCCGGCTTGAGGCACCGGAGTCAGATTAAAGACACATACTGAACTAAAGGCGTATGTGCAAAGCTTGTCGGAGTGTAGAGAGTCAAGCTGAGTTGACTCGTCACGTGGTGATGACAACAGCCATGTGCAAAACACTCACAACTTTATCGTCTATGTGGAAAAGGTTGCTAACAGCGCTCTCTATGAGAGGCCCTCGCATATAACTATACGAGGAAAAGGCGATAGAGTTGTTTGAATGTGGGGCAGGTTCATCGACAAGCTAAGTTGATCACATTCTTGTTGTGGCATCCTACTAGAATTGGTCACGGTCTGCACCAACTCTCCCCAAGTTGGCCAGACTTAAAACTAGAAATAAGGTTTGCAGCTATGTGAACCTAGAAACTGTAAAGGAGTTGAAAGAACTTAAAGGAATTGAAAGAGGCCTTGAGGTATATCCTCTTGGTAAAGACCCACAAAAGCTCACAAAAGTGGCTTCGAAGGGCAAAACTGGTTCATCCAAAACAATTGGAGAGCTTAAAGCAGAACCAATTCGAATGAAACACTATTGGTGAAACTTCATCATGAGAACGTCACAAGCTGATCACGCTCTATGATATGACTAGTATTATGTTGCTTCTAGTAGGCTAAGCGCAAGCCGAAACATCAACATGTGAAAGTCGTAGAATTTTGCAATCAAACTGTGGCTAGTACTGTGATGTTACTAGTAACCTGGTGTTCCGTCATATGGCCAAGAGAGCATTTGAAGGCGAAACTTCTGCATGGGAAAGCTGCATCATGATCAAAATTTTATATCGAGTATTATGTTGACGTTAGTAGGCCTTGGCCGAAAACGCAGCATGTGAAAGGTATAGATAAAAGTTATTGTTGCAGTCAGTACTGTGTAGTTACTAGTAGCTGGATTTAAGCTCAAAATGAGACACTGTTGGTGAAACTTCATCATGAGAATGTCACAATCTGATCAAGCTCTATGATATGACTAGTATTATGTTGCTTCTAGTAGGCTAAGCGCAAGCCGAAACATCAACATGTGAAAGTCGTAGAATTTTGCGATCAAATTGTGGCTAGTACTGTGATGTTACTAGTAACCTTGTGTTACGTCATATGGCCAAGAGAGCATTTGAAGGCGAAACTTCTGCATGGGGAAGCTGCATCATGAACAAAAGTTTATATCGAGTATTATGTTGACATTAGTAGGCCCTGGCCGAAAGCGCAGCATGTGAAAGGTATAGATAAAAGTTATCGTTGCAGTCAGTACTGTGTAGTTACTAGTAGCTGGATTTAAGCTCGAAATGAGACACTGTTGGTGAAACTTCATCATGAGAACGTCACAAGCTGATCACGCTCCATGATATGACTAGTATTATGTTGCTTCTAGTAGGCTAAGCGCAAGCCGAAACATCAACATGTGAAAGTCGTAGAATTTTGCGATCAAATTGTGGCTAGTACTGTGATGTTACTAGTAACCTTGTGTTACGTCATATGGCCAAGAGAGCATTTGAAGGCGAAACTTCTGCATGGGGAAGCTGCATCATGAACAAAAGTTTATATCGAGTATTATGTTGACGTTAGTAGGCCCTGGCCGAAAGCGCAGCATGTGAAAGGTATAGATAAAAGTTAGCGTTGCAGTCAGTACTGTGTAGTTACTAGTAGCTGGATTTAAGCTCGAAATGAGACACTGTTGGTGAAACTTCATCATGAGAACGTCACAAGCTGATCACGCTCTATGATATGACTAGTATTATGTTGCTTCTAGTAGGCTAAGCGCAAGCCGAAACATCAACATGTGAAAGTCGTAGAATTTTGCAATCAAACTGTGGCTAGTACTGTGATGTTACTAGTAACCTTTTCTTACGTCATATGGCCAAGAGAGCATTTGAAGGCGAAACTTCTGCATGGGGAAGCTGCATCATGAACAAAAGTTTATATCGAGTATTATGTTGACGTTAGTAGGCCCTGGCCGAAAGCGCAGCATGTGAAAGGTATAGATAAAAGTTATCGTTGCAGTCAGTACTGTGTAGTTACTAGTAGCTGGATTTAAGCTCGAAGTGAGACACTGTTGGTGAAACTTCATCATGAGAACGTCACAAGCTGATCACGCTCTATGATATGACTAGTATTATGTTGCTTATAGTAGGCTAAGCGCAAGCCGAAACATCAACATGTGAAAGTCGTAGAATTTTGCGATCAAACTGTGGCTAGTACTTTGATGATGCTTGTAGCCAACCGAATTGGTTGAAAAGCCCAATAAGTAAGCTAACTTGGGAGAGCTTGTTGGAAACCAAATGCTACTAGATTGGTCCAAATACATCCTTCAACAGGGGATCACTTGGCTCGCTTTACGAAGAGGAGCACAGCTATATGTGTTAATTCGGTATGAATCGCAAGATTTGTTTACCGACCTCTCTAACGCAAAAGGCGGTCTCGGCTTCGGCTGTTGACTGCGTCCGATTCAGGGTTATATAACTCTCGATTGAACACATTGATGTTCTATTGTTGGTGCTTCCAATAAAATTGGAACACTTAAAGCAGAACCGATTCAAATAATAGCATTCTGATCAATGATTGCATTCCTTGATCAAGAACTGCTGGAGTCATTGTGATGGCGAATTTTCTTCATAAGAAAATTGCAAAGAGACGGAACTTAATGAGACTAGTATTATGTTGTTTCTAGTAAGCGGAAGCTGAAACAGCAACATGTGAAAATCAAGTTTTGTTCAATGATCTCGAGGCGATAAGTACTATGAAGCAACTAGTAGCCTAAGCATGACTCAGATTTGAGACAGTCAAAAAGACTGGCGAAACTTCTTCACATGAAAGTTACATAGAGAACTACAAATGTATACAGCGAGTATTATGTTGTTTCTAGTAGGCGAAAGCTGAAACATCAACATGTGAAAGTTGTCTGCAAACTGTAGAACGATATGTGATTAGTACTGTGCTGTTACTAGTAGCCAGTCTGACTGTAGAAGCCAAGACAAAGGGAAACTAATGCATCTGAAAAGGACAAGTTATGGAAAGGTATGCACGATAAGTATTATGTTGTTTCTAGTAAGCGGCAGCTGAAACATCAACATGTGAACGTCGTTGTGTACAGTAACCTAGAACTATATAGTCCTTAGTAACGTGCATTTACTAGTACCTGTAATTGGTATTCAGACTCAGGCAGTTTGGAATAGTTTGGCAAAGATGCACCAGAGAAAACTGGGATTTGATACAGAAATTGTTGAATACAAGTATTATGCTGCTTCTAGTAGGTTGAATCCGAAACATCAGCATGTGAAAATTGAAAACATTTCTGGTTCGAATTGTCACAAGTATTTGGTGATCTGAGTAGCCAAACTCACTACAACGCCAATTGAAGGCAAAAATTCTCAACGGGAAAAGCTATTCTCATTGAATGAGCTAACAAGACGAGTATTATGTTGCTTCTAGTAGGCGAAAGCCAAAACATCAACATGTGAAAGTCTTGCTGAACAAATTTAATGTTGTTGAGCTCAGTACCGTGTGAATTAGTAGCCATAATTGGCGAGCGAAAATTGAACTGGCGAAACTTCGTCTTTGGAAAATTGCAGATGCCGAGCACTTATTTTGCAACGAGTATTATGTTGACTGTAGTAAGCGAAAGCCGAAACAGCAACATGTGAAAGCTGTTGAAATTTGTGGTCATTTTGCAATAAGTACAAGGAGTGTAACTAGTAGCCAGGTCAAAATTTGGGATAAGAATGAGCAAAAATTCTGCATGAGAACAGTTGAAATTATGAAACTAAATTACAAAGACTAGTATTATGTTGTTTCGAGTACGCGAAAGCGGAAACATCAACATGTGAAC
>NW_027451389.1:100000-117500 GCF_964194025.1 Convolutriloba macropyga
GGCCTAACAGTGGCAGCCAATCAGAGTGCGAGAAAAGCGCTCCCAAATGGCCTAACAGTGGCAGCCAATCAGAGTGCGAGAAAAGCGCTCCCAAATGGCCTAACAGTGGCAGCCAATCAGAGTGCGAGAAAAGCGCTCCCAAATGGCCTAACAGTGGCAGCCAATCAGAGTGCGAGAAAAGCGCTCCCAAATGGCCTAACAGTGGCAGCCAATCAGAGTGCGAGAAAAGCGCTCCCAAATGGCCTAACAGTGGCAGCCAATCAGAGTGCGAGAAAAGCGCTCCCAAATGGCCTAACAGTGGCAGCCAATCAGAGTGCGAGAAAAGCGCTCCCAAATGGCCTAACAGTGGCAGCCAATCAGAGTGCGAGAAAAGCGCTCCCAAATGGCCTAACAGTGGCAGCCAATCAGAGTGCGAGAAAAGCGCTCCCAAATGGCCTAACAGTGGCAGCCAATCAGAGTGCGAGAAAAGCGCTCCCAAATGGCCTAACAGTGGCAGCCAATCAGAGTGCGAGAAAAGCGCTCCCAAATGGCCTAACAGTGGCAGCCAATCAGAGTGCGAGAAAAGCGCTCCCAAATGGCCTAACAGTGGCAGCCAATCAGAGTGCGAGAAAAGCGCTCCCAAATGGCCTAACAGTGGCAGCCAATCAGAGTGCGAGAAAAGCGCTCCCAAATGGCCTAACAGTGGCAGCCAATCAGAGTGCGAGAAAAGCGCTCCCAAATGGCCTAACAGTGGCAGCCAATCAGAGTGCGAGAAAAGCGCTCCCAAATGGCCTAACAGTGGCAGCCAATCAGAGTGCGAGAAAAGCGCTCCCAAATGGCCTAACAGTGGCAGCCAATCAGAGTGCGAGAAAAGCGCTCCCAAATGGCCTAACAGTGGCAGCCAATCAGAGTGCGAGAAAAGCGCTCCCAAATGGCCTAACAGTGGCAGCCAATCAGAGTGCGAGAAAAGCGCTCCCAAATGGCCTAACAGTGGCAGCCAATCAGAGTGCGAGAAAAGCGCTCCCAAATGGCCTAACAGTGGCAGCCAATCAGAGTGCGAGAAAAGCGCTCCCAAATGGCCTAACAGTGGCAGCCAGCTAGAGCTAGCTTAAGTTAGCTTGGGTTAGCTTGAGTTAGCTTTAATTAGCTTTAATTAGCTTAAGCTAGCTTAAGTTAGCTTGGGTTAGCTTGAGTTAGCTTGAGCTAGCTTGAGTTAGCTTGAATTAGCTTGAGTTAGCTTGAATTAGCTTGAGTTAGCTTGAGTTAGCTTGAATTAGCTTGAGTTAGCTTGAGTTAGCTCGGGTTAGCTTGAGTTTGACTTCATTAACCCAAGTTAGCTTGGGTTAACTTCATTAAGTTAGCTTGAACTAGCTTGAGTTAGCTTGAGTTAGCTTGAGTTAGCTTGAGTTAGCTTGAGTTAGCTTGTCTTAGCTTTAGCTAGCTTGAGTTAGCTTGAACTAGCTTTAGCTACCTTGAGTTAGCTTGAGTTAGCTCGGGTTAGCTTGAGTTAGCTTGAGTTAGCTTGAGTTAGCTTTAGCTAGCTTGAGTTAGCTTGAGTTAGCTTGAGTTAGCTTGAGTTAGCTTGAATTAGCTTGAGTTAGCTTGAGTTAGCTTTAGCTAGCTTGGGTTAGCTTGAGCTAGCTTGAGTTAGCTCGGGTTAGCTTGAGTTAGCTTGAGTTAGCTTTAGCTAGCTTGAGTTAGCTTGAGTTAGCTTGAGTTAGCTTGAGTTAGCTTTAGCTAGCTTGAGTTAGCTTGAACTAGCTTGAGTTAGCTTGAGCTAGCTTGAGTTAGCTTGAGTTAGCTTGAGTTAGCTTTAGCTAGCTTGAGTTAGCTTGAACTAGCTTTAGTTAGCTTGAGTTAGCTTGAGTTAGCTTGAGTTAGCTTGAGTTAGCTTGTCTTAGCTTTAGCTAGCTTGAGTTAGCTTGAACTAGCTTTAGCTACCTTGAGTTAGCTTGAGTTAGCTCGGGTTAGCTTGAGTTAGCTTGAGTTAGCTTAAGTTAGCTTTAGCTAGCTTGAGTTAGCTTGAGTTAGCTTGAGTTAGCTTGAACTAGCTTGAGTTAGCTTGAGTTAGCTTGAGTTAGCTTGAGTTAGCTTGAGTTAGCTTGAGTTAGCTTGTCTTAGCTTTAGCTAGCTTGAGTTAGCTTGAACTAGCTTTAGCTACCTTGAGTTAGCTTGAGTTAGCTCGGGTTAGCTTGAGTTAGCTTGAGTTAGCTTGAGTTAGCTTTAGCTAGCTTGAGTTAGCTTGAGTTAGCTTGAGTTAGCTTGAGTTAGCTTGAGTTAGCTTGAATTAGCTTGAGTTAGCTTGAGTTAGCTTTAGCTAGCTTGGGTTAGCTTGAGCTAGCTTGAGTTAGCTCGGGTTAGCTTGAGTTAGCTTGAGTTAGCTTTAGCTAGCTTGAGTTAGCTTGAGTTAGCTTGAGTTAGCTTGAGTTAGCTTTAGCTAGCTTGAGTTAGCTTGAACTAGCTTGAGTTAGCTTGAGCTAGCTTGAGTTAGCTTGAGTTAGCTTGAGTTAGCTTTAGCTAGCTTGAGTTAGCTTGAACTAGCTTGAGTTAGCTTGAGTTAGCTTGAGTTAGCTTGTCTTAGCTTTAGCTAGCTTGAGCTAGCTTGAACTAGCTTTAGCTACCTTGAGTTAGCTTGAGTTAGCTCGGGTTAGCTTGAGTTAGCTTGAGTTAGCTTGAGTTAGCTTTAGCTAGCTTGAGTTAGCTTGAGTTAGCTTGAGTTAGCTTGAACTAGCTTGAGTTAGCTTGAGTTAGCTTGAGTTAGCTTGAGTTAGCTTGAGTTAGCTTGTCTTAGCTTTAGCTAGCTTGAGTTAGCTTGAACTAGCTTTAGCTACCTTGAGTTAGCTTGAGTTAGCTCGGGTTAGCTTGAGTTAGCTTGAGTTAGCTTGAGTTAGCTTTAGCTAGCTTGAGTTAGCTTGAGTTAGCTTGAGTTAGCTTGAGTTAGCTTGAATTAGCTTGAGTTAGCTTGAGTTAGCTTTAGCTAGCTTGGGTTAGCTTGAGCTAGCTTGAGTTAGCTCGGGTTAGCTTGAGTTAGCTTGAGTTAGCTTTAGCTAGCTTGAGTTAGCTTGAGTTAGCTTGAGTTAGCTTGAGTTAGCTTTAGCTAGCTTGAGTTAGCTTGAACTAGCTTGAGTTAGCTTGAGCTAGCTTGAGTTAGCTTGAGTTAGCTTGAGTTAGCTTTAGCTAGCTTGAGTTAGCTTGAACTAGCTTGAGTTAGCTTGAGCTAGCTTGAGTTAGCTTGAGTTAGCTTGAGTTAGCTTTAGCTAGCTTGAGTTAGCTTGAACTAGCTTGAGTTAGCTTGAGTTAGCTTGAGTTAGCTTGAGTTAGCTTGTCTTAGCTTTAGCTAGCTTGAGCTAGCTTGAACTAGCTTTAGCTACCTTGAGTTAGCTTGAGTTAGCTCGGGTTAGCTTGAGTTAGCTTGAGTTAGCTTGAGTTAGCTTGAGCTAGCTTGAGTTAGCTTGAGTTAGCTTGAGTTAGCTTTAGCTAGCTTGAGTTAGCTTGAACTAGCTTGAGTTAGCTTGAGCTAGCTTGAGTTAGCTTGAGTTAGCTTGAGTTAGCTTTAGCTAGCTTGAGTTAGCTTGAACTAGCTTGAGTTAGCTTGAGTTAGCTTGAGTTAGCTTGAGTTAGCTTGTCTTAGCTTTAGCTAGCTTGAGCTAGCTTGAACTAGCTTTAGCTACCTTGAGTTAGCTTGAGTTAGCTCGGGTTAGCTTGAGTTAGCTTGAGTTAGCTTGAGTTAGCTTTAGCTAGCTTGAGTTAGCTTGAGTTAGCTTGAGTTAGCTTGAACTAGCTTGAGTTAGCTTGAGTTAGCTTGAGTTAGCTTGAGTTAGCTTGAGTTAGCTTGTCTTAGCTTTAGCTAGCTTGAGTTAGCTTGAACTAGCTTTAGCTACCTTGAGTTAGCTTGAGTTAGCTCGGGTTAGCTTGAGTTAGCTTGAGTTAGCTTGAGTTAGCTTTAGCTAGCTTGAGTTAGCTTGAGTTAGCTTGAGTTAGCTTGAGTTAGCTTGAATTAGCTTGAGTTAGCTTGAGTTAGCTTTAGCTAGCTTGGGTTAGCTTGAGCTAGCTTGAGTTAGCTCGGGTTAGCTTGAGTTAGCTTGAGTTAGCTTTAGCTAGCTTGAGTTAGCTTGAGTTAGCTTGAGTTAGCTTGAGTTAGCTTTAGCTAGCTTGAGTTAGCTTGAACTAGCTTGAGTTAGCTTGAGCTAGCTTGAGTTAGCTTGAGTTAGCTTGAGTTAGCTTTAGCTAGCTTGAGTTAGCTTGAACTAGCTTTAGTTAGCTTGAGTTAGCTTGAGTTAGCTTGAGTTAGCTTGAGTTAGCTTGTCTTAGCTTTAGCTAGCTTGAGTTAGCTTGAACTAGCTTTAGCTACCTTGAGTTAGCTTGAGTTAGCTCGGGTTAGCTTGAGTTAGCTTGAGTTAGCTTGAGTTAGCTTTAGCTAGCTTGAGTTAGCTTGAGTTAGCTTGAGTTAGCTTGAGTTAGCTTGAGTTAGCTTGAGTTAGCTTGAGTTAGCTTGAGTTAGCTTGAGTTAGCTTGAGTTAGCTTGTCTTAGCTTTAGCTAGCTTGAGTTAGCTTGAACTAGCTTTAGCTACCTTGAGTTAGCTTGAGTTAGCTCGGGTTAGCTTGAGTTAGCTTGAGTTAGCTTGAGTTAGCTTTAGCTAGCTTGAGTTAGCTTGAGTTAGCTTGAGTTAGCTTGAGTTAGCTTGAATTAGCTTGAGTTAGCTTGAGTTAGCTTTAGCTAGCTTGGGTTAGCTTGAGCTAGCTTGAGTTAGCTCGGGTTAGCTTGAGTTAGCTTGAGTTAGCTTTAGCTAGCTTGAGTTAGCTTGAGTTAGCTTGAGTTAGCTTGAGTTAGCTTTAGCTAGCTTGAGTTAGCTTGAACTAGCTTGAGTTAGCTTGAGCTAGCTTGAGTTAGCTTGAGTTAGCTTGAGTTAGCTTTAGCTAGCTTGAGTTAGCTTGAACTAGCTTGAGTTAGCTTGAGTTAGCTTGAGTTAGCTTGTCTTAGCTTTAGCTAGCTTGAGCTAGCTTGAACTAGCTTTAGCTACCTTGAGTTAGCTTGAGTTAGCTCGGGTTAGCTTGAGTTAGCTTGAGTTAGCTTGAGTTAGCTTTAGCTAGCTTGAGTTAGCTTGAGTTAGCTTGAGTTAGCTTGAACTAGCTTGAGTTAGCTTGAGTTAGCTTGAGTTAGCTTGAGTTAGCTTGAGTTAGCTTGTCTTAGCTTTAGCTAGCTTGAGTTAGCTTGAACTAGCTTTAGCTACCTTGAGTTAGCTTGAGTTAGCTCGGGTTAGCTTGAGTTAGCTTGAGTTAGCTTGAGTTAGCTTTAGCTAGCTTGAGTTAGCTTGAGTTAGCTTGAGTTAGCTTGAGTTAGCTTGAATTAGCTTGAGTTAGCTTGAGTTAGCTTTAGCTAGCTTGGGTTAGCTTGAGCTAGCTTGAGTTAGCTCGGGTTAGCTTGAGTTAGCTTGAGTTAGCTTTAGCTAGCTTGAGTTAGCTTGAGTTAGCTTGAGTTAGCTTGAGTTAGCTTTAGCTAGCTTGAGTTAGCTTGAACTAGCTTGAGTTAGCTTGAGCTAGCTTGAGTTAGCTTGAGTTAGCTTGAGTTAGCTTTAGCTAGCTTGAGTTAGCTTGAACTAGCTTGAGTTAGCTTGAGTTAGCTTGAGTTAGCTTGTCTTAGCTTTAGCTAGCTTGAGCTAGCTTGAACTAGCTTTAGCTACCTTGAGTTAGCTTGAGTTAGCTCGGGTTAGCTTGAGTTAGCTTGAGTTAGCTTGAGTTAGCTTTAGCTAGCTTGAGTTAGCTTGAGTTAGCTTGAGTTAGCTTGAACTAGCTTGAGTTAGCTTGAGTTAGCTTGAGTTAGCTTGAGTTAGCTTGAGTTAGCTTGTCTTAGCTTTAGCTAGCTTGAGTTAGCTTGAACTAGCTTTAGCTACCTTGAGTTAGCTTGAGTTAGCTCGGGTTAGCTTGAGTTAGCTTGAGTTAGCTTGAGTTAGCTTTAGCTAGCTTGAGTTAGCTTGAGTTAGCTTGAGTTAGCTTGAGTTAGCTTGAATTAGCTTGAGTTAGCTTGAGTTAGCTTTAGCTAGCTTGGGTTAGCTTGAGCTAGCTTGAGTTAGCTCGGGTTAGCTTGAGTTAGCTTGAGTTAGCTTTAGCTAGCTTGAGTTAGCTTGAGTTAGCTTGAGTTAGCTTGAGTTAGCTTTAGCTAGCTTGAGTTAGCTTGAACTAGCTTGAGTTAGCTTGAGCTAGCTTGAGTTAGCTTGAGTTAGCTTGAGTTAGCTTTAGCTAGCTTGAGTTAGCTTGAACTAGCTTGAGTTAGCTTGAGTTAGCTTGAGTTAGCTTGAGTTAGCTTTAGCTAGCTTGAGTTAGCTTGAGCTAGCTGAGTTAGCTTGAGTTAGCTAGCTTGAGCTTGAGCTAGCTAGCTAGCTTGAGCTTGAGCTAGCTAGCTCGCTTGAGCTTGAGCTTGAGCTAGCTAGCTTGAGCTTGAGCTAGCTAGCTAGCTTGAGCTTGAGCTTGAGCTAGCTGGCTTGAGCTTGAGCTAGCTAGCTTGAGCTTGAGCTAGCTAGCTAGCTAGCTTGAGCTTGAGCTTGAGCTAGCTAGCTAGCTTGAGCTAGCTATCTAGCTTGAGCTTGAGCTAGCTAGCTAGCTTGAGCTTGAGCTTGAGCTTGAGCTAGCTGGCTTGAGCTTGAGCTAGCTAGCTTGAGCTTGAGCTAGCTAGCTAGCTTGAGCTTGAGCTTGAGCTAGCTGGCTTGAGCTTGAGCTAGCTAGCTTGAGCTTGAGCTAGCTAGCTAGCTTGAGCTTGAGCTTGAGCTAGCTAGCTAGCTAGCTTGAGCTTGAGCTTGAGCTTGAGCTAGCTAGCTTGAGCTTGAGCTAGCTAGCTAGCTTGAGCTTGAGCTTGAGCTAGCTAGCTTGAGCTTGAGCTTGAGCTAGCTAGCTTGAGCTTGAGCTTGAGCTAGCTAGCTTGAGCTTGAGCTTGAGCTAGCTAGCTTGAGCTTGAGCTTGAGCTAGCTAGCTAGCTAGCTTGAGCTTGAGCTAGCTAGCTTGAGCTTGAGCTAGCTAGCTAGCTTGAGATTGAGCTTGAGCTAGCTGGCTTGAGCTTGAGCTAGCTAGCTTGAGCTTGAGCTAGCTAGCTTGAGCTTGAGCTAGCTAGCTAGCTTGAACTTGAGCTAGCTAGCTAGCTTGAGCTTGAGCTTGAGCTAGCTAGCTAGCTTGAGCTTGAGCTTGAGCTAGCTGGCTTGAGCTTGAGCTAGCTAGCTTGAGCTTGAGCTAGCTAGCTTGAGCTTGAGCTAGCTAGCTAGCTTGAACTTGAGCTAGCTAGCTAGCTTGAGCTTGAGCTAGCTAGCTAGCTTGAGCTTGAGCTAGCTAGCTAGCTTGAGCTTGAGCTTGAGCTAGCTAGCTTGAGCTTGAGCTTGAGCTAGCTAGCTAGCTTGAGCTTGAGCTAGCTAGCTTGAGCTTGAGCTAGCTAGCTTGAGCTTGAGCTAGCTAGCTAGCTTGAGCTTGAGCTAGCTAGCTAGCTTGAACTTGAGCTAGCTAGCTAGCTTGAGCTTGAGCTAGCTAGCTAGCTTGAGCTAGCTAGCTAGCTTGAGCTTGAGCTTGAGCTAGCTAGCTTGAGCTTGAGCTAGCTAGCTAGCTTGAGCTTGAGCTAGCTAGCTAGCTTGAGCTTGAGCTAGCTAGCTAGCTTGAGCTTGAGCTTGAGCTAGCTAGCTTGAGCTTGAGCTTGAGCTAGCTAGCTAGCTTGAGCTTGAGCTAGCTAGCTTGAGCTTGAGCTAGCTAGCTTGAGCTTGAGCTAGCTAGCAAGCTTGTGCTTGAGCTAGCTAGCTAGCTTGAGCTTGAGCTTGAGCTAGCTAGCTTGAGCTTGAGCTAGCTAGCTTGAGCTTGAGCTAGCTAGCTTGAGCTTGAGCTAGCTAGCAAGCTTGTGCTTGAGCTAGCTAGCTAGCTTGAGCTTGAGCTTGAGCTAGCTGGCTTGAGCTTGAGCTAGCTAGCTTGAGCTTGAGCTAGCTAGCTTGAGCTTGACCTAGCTAGCTAGCTTGAACTTGAGCTAGCTAGCTAGCTTGAGCTTGAGCTAGCTAGCTAGCTTGAGCTTGAGCTAGCTAGCTAGCTTGAGCTTGAGCTTGAGCTAGCTAGCTTGAGCTTGAGCTTGAGCTAGCTAGCTAGCTTGAGCTTGAGCTAGCTAGCTTGAGCTTGAGCTAGCTAGCTTGAGCTTGAGCTAGCTAGCTAGCTTGAGCTTGAGCTAGCTAGCTAGCTTGAACTTGAGCTAGCTAGCTAGCTTGAGTTTGAGCTAGCTAGCTTGAGCTTGAGCTAGCTAGCTTGAGCTTGAGCTAGCTAGCTAGCTTGAACTTGAGCTAGCTAGCTAGCTTGAGCTTGAGCTAGCTAGCTAGCTTGAGCTTGAGCTAGCTAGCTAGCTTGAGCTTGAGCTTGAGCTAGCTAGCTTGAGCTTGAGCTTGAGCTAGCTAGCTAGCTTGAGCTTGAGCTAGCTAGCTTGAGCTTGAGCTAGCTAGCTTGAGCTTGAGCTAGCTAGCTAGCTTGAGCTTGAGCTAGCTAGCTAGCTTGAACTTGAGCTAGCTAGCTAGCTTGAGCTTGAGCTAGCTAGCTTGAGCTTGAGCTAGCTAGCTAGCTTGAGCTTGAGCTTGAGCTAGCTAGCTAGCTAGCTTGAGCTTGAGCTTGAGCTTGAGCTAGCTAGCTTGAGCTTGAGCTAGCTAGCTAGCTTGAGCTTGGGCTTGAGCTAGCTAGCTTGAGCTTGAGCTTGAGCTAGCTAGCTTGAGCTTGAGCTTGAGCTAGCTAGCTTGAGCTTGAGCTTGAGCTAGCTAGCTTGAGCTTGAGCTTGAGCTAGCTAGCTAGCTAGCTTGAGCTTGAGCTAGCTAGCTTGAGCTTGAGCTAGCTAGCTAGCTTGAGCTTGAGCTTGAGCTAGCTGGCTTGAGCTTGAGCTAGCTAGCTTGAGCTTGAGCTAGCTAGCTTGAGCTTGAGCTAGCTAGCTAGCTTGAACTTGAGCTAGCTAGCTAGCTTGAGCTTGAGCTTGAGCTTGAGCTAGCTAGCTAGCTTGAGCTTGAGCTTGAGCTAGCTGGCTTGAGCTTGAGCTAGCTAGCTTGAGCTTGAGCTAGCTAGCTTGAGCTTGAGCTAGCTAGCTAGCTTGAACTTGAGCTAGCTAGCTAGCTTGAGCTTGAGCTAGCTAGCTAGCTTGAGCTTGAGCTAGCTAGCTAGCTTGAGCTTGAGCTTGAGCTAGCTAGCTTGAGCTTGAGCTTGAGCTAGCTAGCTAGCTTGAGCTTGAGCTAGCTAGCTTGAGCTTGAGCTAGATAGCTTGAGCTTGAGCTAGCTAGCTAGCTTGAGCTTGAGCTAGCTAGCTAGCTTGAACTTGAGCTAGCTAGCTAGCTTGAGCTTGAGCTAGCTAGCTAGCTTGAGCTAGGTAGCTAGCTTGAGCTTGAGCTTGAGCTAGCTAGCTTGAGCTTGAGCTAGCTAGCTAGCTTGAGCTTGAGCTAGCTAGCTAGCTTGAGCTTGAGCTAGCTAGCTAGCTTGAGCTTGAGCTTGAGCTAGCTAGCTTGAGCTTGAGCTTGAGCTAGCTAGCTAGCTTGAGCTTGAGCTAGCTAGCTTGAGCTTGAGCTAGCTAGCTTGAGCTTGAGCTAGCTAGCAAGCTTGTGCTTGAGCTAGCTAGCTAGCTTGAGCTTGAGCTTGAGCTAGCTAGCTTGAGCTTGAGCTAGCTAGCTTGAGCTTGAGCTAGCTAGCTTGAGCTTGAGCTAGCTAGCAAGCTTGTGCTTGAGCTAGCTAGCTAGCTTGAGCTTGAGCTTGAGCTAGCTGGCTTGAGCTTGAGCTAGCTAGCTTGAGCTTGAGCTAGCTAGCTTGAGCTTGAGCTAGCTAGCTAGCTTGAACTTGAGCTAGCTAGCTAGCTTGAGCTTGAGCTAGCTAGCTAGCTTGAGCTTGAGCTAGCTAGCTAGCTTGAGCTTGAGCTTGAGCTAGCTAGCTTGAGCTTGAGCTTGAGCTAGCTAGCTAGCTTGAGCTTGAGCTAGCTAGCTTGAGCTTGAGCTAGCTAGCTTGAGCTTGAGCTAGCTAGCTAGCTTGAGCTTGAGCTAGCTAGCTAGCTTGAACTTGAGCTAGCTAGCTAGCTTGAGTTTGAGCTAGCTAGCTTGAGCTTGAGCTAGCTAGCTTGAGCTTGAGCTAGCTAGCTAGCTTGAACTTGAGCTAGCTAGCTAGCTTGAGCTTGAGCTAGCTAGCTAGCTTGAGCTTGAGCTAGCTAGCTAGCTTGAGCTTGAGCTTGAGCTAGCTAGCTTGAGCTTGAGCTTGAGCTAGCTAGCTAGCTTGAGCTTGAGCTAGCTAGCTTGAGCTTGAGCTAGCTAGCTTGAGCTTGAGCTAGCTAGCTAGCTTGAGCTTGAGCTAGCTAGCTAGCTTGAACTTGAGCTAGCTAGCTAGCTTGAGCTTGAGCTAGCTAGCTAGCTTGAGCTAGCTAGCTAGCTTGAGCTTGAGCTTGAGCTTGAGCTAGCTAGCTTGAGCTTGAGCTAGCTAGCTAGCTTGAGCTTGAGCTAGCTAGCTAGCTTGAGCTTGAGCTAGCTAGCTAGCTTGAGCTTGAGCTTGAGCTAGCTAGCTTGAGCTTGAGCTAGCTAGCTAGCTTGAGCTTGAGCTAGCTAGCTAGCTTGAGCTTGAGCTTGAGCTAGCTAGCTTGAGCTTGAGCTTGAGCTAGCTAGCTAGCTTGAGCTTGAGCTAGCTAGCTTGAGCTTGAGCTAGCTAGCTTGAGCTTGAGCTAGCTAGCTAGCTTGTGCTTGAGCTAGCTAGCTAGCTTGAGCTTGAGCTTGAGCTAGCTGGCTTGAGCTTGAGCTAGCTAGCTTGAGCTTGAGCTAGCTAGCTTGAGCTTGAGCTAGCTAGCTAGCTTGAACTTGAGCTAGCTAGCTAGCTTGAGCTTGAGCTAGCTAGCTAGCTTGAGCTTGAGCTAGCTAGCTAGCTTGAGCTTGAGCTTGAGCTAGCTAGCTTGAGCTTGAGCTTGAGCTAGCTAGCTAGCTTGAGCTTGAGCTAGCTAGCTTGAGCTTGAGCTAGCTAGCTTGAGCTTGAGCTAGCTAGCTAGCTTGAGCTTGAGCTAGCTAGCTAGCTTGAACTTGAGCTAGCTAGCTAGCTTGAGCTTGAGCTAGCTAGCTAGCTTGAGCTAGCTAGCTAGCTTGAGCTTGAGCTTGAGCTAGCTAGCTTGAGCTTGAGCTAGCTAGCTAGCTTGAGCTTGAGCTAGCTAGCTAGCTTGAGCTTGAGCTAGCTAGCTAGCTTGAGCTTGAGCTTGAGCTAGCTAGCTTGAGCTTGAGCTTGAGCTAGCTAGCTAGCTTGAGCTTGAGCTAGCTAGCTTGAGCTTGAGCTAGCTAGCTTGAGCTTGAGCTAGCTAGCAAGCTTGTGCTTGAGCTAGCTAGCTAGCTTGAGCTTGAGCTTGAGCTAGCTAGCTTGAGCTTGAGCTAGCTAGCTTGAGCTTGAGCTAGCTAGCTTGAGCTTGAGCTAGCTAGCAAGCTTGTGCTTGAGCTAGCTAGCTAGCTTGAGCTTGAGCTTGAGCTAGCTGGCTTGAGCTTGAGCTAGCTAGCTTGAGCTTGAGCTAGCTAGCTTGAGCTTGAGCTAGCTAGCTAGCTTGAACTTGAGCTAGCTAGCTAGCTTGAGCTTGAGCTAGCTAGCTAGCTTGAGCTTGAGCTAGCTAGCTAGCTTGAGCTTGAGCTTGAGCTAGCTAGCTTGAGCTTGAGCTTGAGCTAGCTAGCTAGCTGGAGCTTGAGCTAGCTAGCTTGAGCTTGAGCTAGCTAGCTTGAGCTTGAGCTAGCTAGCTAGCTTGAGCTTGAGCTAGCTAGCTAGCTTGAACTTGAGCTAGCTAGCTAGCTTGAGTTTGAGCTAGCTAGCTTGAGCTTGAGCTAGCTAGCTTGAGCTTGAGCTAGCTAGCTAGCTTGAACTTGAGCTAGCTAGCTAGCTTGAGCTTGAGCTAGCTAGCTAGCTTGAGCTTGAGCTAGCTAGCTAGCTTGAGCTTGAGCTTGAGCTAGCTAGCTTGAGCTTGAGCTTGAGCTAGCTAGCTAGCTTGAGCTTGAGCTAGCTAGCTTGAGCTTGAGCTAGCTAGCTTGAGCTTGAGCTAGCTAGCTAGCTTGAGCTTGAGCTAGCTAGCTAGCTTGAACTTGAGCTAGCTAGCTAGCTTGAGCTTGAGCTAGCTAGCTAGCTTGAGCTAGCTAGCTAGCTTGAGCTTGAGCTTGAGCTTGAGCTAGCTAGCTTGAGCTTGAGCTAGCTAGCTAGCTTGAGCTTGAGCTAGCTAGCCAGCTTGAGCTTGAGCTAGCTAGCTAGCTTGAGCTTGAGCTTGAGCTAGCTAGCTTGAGCTTGAGCTTGAGCTAGCTAGCTAGCTTGAGCTTGAGCTAGCTAGCTAGCTTGAGCTTGAGCTTGAGCTAGCTAGCTTGAGCTTGAGCTTGAGCTAGCTAGCTAGCTTGAGCTTGAGCTAGCTAGCTTGAGCTTGAGCTAGCTAGCTTGAGATTGAGCTAGCTAGCTAGCTTGTGCTTGAGCTAGCTAGCTAGCTTGAGCTTGAGCTTGAGCTAGCTGGCTTGAGCTTGAGCTAGCTAGCTTGAGCTTGAGCTAGCTAGCTTGAGCTTGAGCTAGCTAGCTAGCTTGAACTTGAGCTAGCTAGCTAGCTTGAGCTTGAGCTTGAGCTAGCTAGCTAGCTTGAGCTTGAGCTAGCTAGCTAGCTTGAGCTTGAGCTTGAGCTAGCTAGCTTGAGCTTGAGCTTGAGCTAGCTAGCTAGCTTGAGCTTGAGCTAGCTAGCTTGAGCTTGAGCTAGCTAGCTTGAGCTTGAGCTAGCTAGCTAGCTTGAGCTTGAGCTAGCTAGCTAGCTTGAACTTGAGCTAGCTAGCTAGCTTGAGCTTGAGCTAGCTAGCTAGCTTGAGCTAGCTAGCTAGCTAGCTTGAGCTTGAGCTTGAGCTAGCTAGCTTGAGCTTGAGCTTGAGCTAGCTAGCTAGCTTGAGCTTGAGCTAGCTAGCTAGCTTGAGCTTGAGCTTGAGCTAGCTAGCTTGAGCTTGAGCTTGAGCTAGCTAGCTAGCTTGAGCTTGAGCTAGCTAGCTTGAGCTTGAGCTAGCTAGCTTGAGATTGAGCTAGCTAGCTAGCTTGTGCTTGAGCTAGCTAGCTAGCTTGAGCTTGAGCTTGAGCTAGCTGGCTTGAGCTTGAGCTAGCTAGCTTGAGCTTGAGCTAGCTAGCTTGAGCTTGAGCTAGCTAGCTAGCTTGAACTTGAGCTAGCTAGCTAGCTTGAGCTTGAGCTTGAGCTAGCTAGCTAGCTTGAGCTTGAGCTAGCTAGCTAGCTTGAGCTTGAGCTTGAGCTAGCTAGCTTGAGCTTGAGCTTGAGCTAGCTAGCTAGCTTGAGCTTGAGCTAGCTAGCTTGAGCTTGAGCTAGCTAGCTTGAGCTTGAGCTAGCTAGCTAGCTTGAGCTTGAGCTAGCTAGCTAGCTTGAACTTGAGCTAGCTAGCTAGCTTGAGCTTGAGCTAGCTAGCTAGCTTGAGCTAGCTAGCTAGCTTGAGCTTGAGCTTGAGCTTGAGCTAGCTAGCTTGAGCTTGAGCTAGCTAGCTAGCTTGAGCTTGAGCTAGCTAGCTAGCTTGAGCTTGAGCTAGCTAGCTAGCTTGAGCTTGAGCTTGAGCTAGCTAGCTTGAGCTTGAGCTTGAGCTAGCTAGCTAGCTTGAGCTTGAGCTAGCTAGCTTGAGCTTGAGCTAGCTAGCTTGAGCTTGAGCTAGCTAGCTAGCTTGAGCTTGAGCTAGCTAGCTAGCTTGAGCTTGAGCTAGCTGGCTTGAGCTTGAGCTAGATAGCTTGAGCTTGAGCTAGCTAGCTAGCTTGAGCTAGCTAGCTAGAGCTCGACCTATGAAAAGCTGCGCAAACACTTATTCTATAATAATTGCGAAAATTAAAAATTTCACAAGTGAAAAGCTGCATAAACAGTAATTCTATGTGTGGGGCATTATTAGGGGGAGGTGTCTTGTCAAAATATGGCTGGACTAAAGACCTCAACCCAGATAGGGTGGAAGGCCCTATGATCGGTCTGTTACTAATCGGTGACCGATAAAGACCTGACCAAGGCCTGTAGTAAGCTTGGTTAGGCATTACAGGAGATAACACTAAGACCGAGGGGTCTTAGAGAGCCCTCTAGCGGGGCGAATAGAGCTAGATCGAGCCTTGGGAAAGCTAGATCGAGCAGGACTGAAGCTAAAGGATAGACCGAGAGGTCTGTCTGGTCCTCCTAGAGAGGCCAAGAGAAAGTACGAGAAGCCAACTAAAGCTTGATCGGGCCTTCAGCAAGCACGACCGAGCTGTACCGGAGCTAACACTAAGACCGAGGGGTCTTAGAGAGCCCTCTAGCGGGGCGAATAGAGCTAGATCGAGCCTTGGGAAAGCTAGATCGAGCAGGACTGAAGCTAAACGATAGACCGAGAGGTCTGTCTGGTCCTCCTAGAGAGGCCAAGAGAAAAAACGAGAAGCTAACTAAAGCTTGATCGGGCCTTCAGCAAGCACGACCGAGCTGTACCGGAGCTAACACTAAGACCGAGGGGTCTTAGAGAGCCCTCTAGCGGGGCGAATAGAGCTTGATCAAGCCTTGGGCAAGCTAGATCGAGCAGGACTGAAGCTAAGCAAGAGACCGAGAGGTCTGTCTGGTCCTCCTAGAGAGGCCAAGAGAAAGTACGAGAAGCCAACTAAAGCTTGATCGGGCCTTCAGCAAGCACGACCGAGCTGTACCGGAGCTAACACTAAGACCGAGGGGTCTTAGAGAGCCCTCTAGCGGGGCGAATAGAGCTAGATCGAGCCTTGGGAAAGCTAGATCGAGCAGGACTGAAGCTAAACGATAGACCGAGAGGTCTGTCTGGTCCTCCTAGAGAGGCCAAGAGAAAGTACGAGAAGCTAACTAAAGCTTGATCGCGCCTTCAGCAAGCACGATTGAGCAAGACCGGAGCTAACACTAAGACCGAAGTGTCTTAGAGAGCCCTCTGGTGGGGCGAATAGAGCTAGATCGAGCCTTGGGAAAGCTAGATCGAGTAAGATTGAAGCTGAAAGAGTGTCAGAGGAGCAAATGAACCTCCAAAAAGTGAAAATCAAATTTTAGAAAAAACACAAGTTAAATACTGCATGGACAGTATTTCTATGTGTGGGGCATTATTAGGGGGAGGTGTCTTGTCAAAATATGGCTGGACTAAAGACCTCAACCCGGATAGGGTGGAAGGCCCCATGATCGGTCTGTTACTAATCGGTGACCGATAAAGACCTGACCAAGGCCTGTAGTAAGCTTGGTTAGGCATTACAGGAGTTAACACTAAGACCGAGGGGTCTTAGAGAGCCCTCTAGCGGGGCGAATAGAGCTAGATCGAGCCTTGGGAAAGCTAGATCGAGCAGGACTGAAGCTAAGCAAGAGACCGAAAGGTCTGTCTGGTCCTCCTAGAGAGGCCAAGAGAAAGTACGAGAAGCTAACTAAAGCTTGATCAGGCCTTCAGCAAGCACGACCGAGCTGTACCGGAGCTAACACTAAGACCGAGGGGTCTTAGAGAGCCCTCTAGCAGGGCGAATAGATCTAGATCGAGCCTTGGGAAAGCCAGATCGAGCAGGACTGAAGCTAAACGATAGACCGAGAGGTCTGTCTGGTCCTCCTAGAGAGGCCAAGAGAAAGTACGAGAAGCTAACTAAAGCTTGATCGGGCCTTCAGCAAGCACGACCGAGCTGTACCGGAGCTAACACTAAGACCGAGGGGTCTTAGAGAGCCCTCTAGCAGGGCGAATAGAGCTAGATCGAGCCTTGGGAAAGCTAGATCAAGCAGGACTGAAGCTAAACGATAGACCGAGAGGTCTGTCTGGTCCTCCTAGAGAGGCCAAGAGAAAGTACGAGAATCTAACTAAAGCTTGATCGGGCCTTCAGCAAGCACGACCGAGCTGTACCGGAGCTAACACTAAGACCGAGGGGTCTTAGAGAGCCCTCTAGCAGGGCGAATAGAGCTAGATCGAGCCTTGGGAAAGCTAGATCGAGCAGGACTGAAGCTAAACGATAGACCGAGAGGTCTGTCTGGTCCTCCTAGAGAGGCCAAGAGGAAGTACGAGAAGCTAACTAAAGCTTGATCGCGCCTTCAGCAAGCACGATTGAGCAAGACCGGAGCTAACACTAAGACCGAAGTGTCTTAGAGAGCCCTCTAGTGGGGCGAATAGAGCTAGATCGAGCCTTGGGAAAGCTAGATCGAGTAAGATTGAAGCTGAAAGAGTGTCAGAGGAGCAAATGAACCTCCAAAAAGTGAAAATCAAATTTTAGAAAAAAACACAAGTTAAATACTGCATGGACAGTAATTCTATGTGTGGGGCATTATTAGGGAGAGGTGTCTTGTCAAAATATGGCTGGACTAAAGACCTCAACCCGGATAGGGTGGAAGGCCCTATGATTGGTCTGTTACTAATCGGTGACCGATAAAGACCTGACCAAGGCCTGTAGTAAGCTTGGTTAGGCATTACAGAAGATAACACTAAGACCGAGGGGTCTTAGAGAGCCCTCTAGCGGGGCGAATAGAGCTTGATCAAGCCTTGGGCAAGCTAGATCGAGCAGGACTGAAGCTAAACGATAGACCGAGAGGTCTGTCTGGTCCTCCTAGAGAGGCCAAGAGAAAGTACGAGAATCTAACTAAAGCTGGGTCGGGCCTTCAGCAAGCACGACCGAGCAGTACCGGAGCTAACACTAAGACCGAGGGGTCTTAGAGAGCCCTCTAGTGGGGCGAATAGAGCTAGATCGAGCCTTGGGAAAGCTAGATCGAGCAGGACTGAAGCTAAACGATAAACCGAAAGGTCTGACGGGTCCTCATAAGAGGCATGGAGAAAGATCTGATACTAAAGTACCTCTCGGAAGTAATAAAATATGCCTGATGAAGCCGGGTATGATGTTTGTTGTTTGATGGCATTCATCGATTAGGTCTGGTGGATTCCCCATTACTCCGAGTGGTACTAGTAGAGGCTCCTACAGGGGTGAGCAAAGCGAGATCAAGCCTTAGGCAAGCTAGATCGAGCAGAACTGAAGCTGAAAAGCAAAATAAATGACAGGTCTGTCCAAATCAATAAACTTGAAATCCAGTGTGGTCACCACGGGTCACGAGGTGAATTCCTAGCGATTGTCTGCTGAACGTATAGGAAGGCCCGAAACGAACGATAATTTCATTGCACAGTGGAGATACTATACGTTCAGGAGTAGCATACATCGGGTTTGATCTATGATCATGTCTGGTCTCCGAGGATCCACCGGGTTACCAACTGGCACATGAAAGTTACATAGAGAACTACAAATGTATACAGCGAGTATTATGTTGTTTCTAGTAGGCGAAAGCTGAAACATCAACATGTGAAAGTTGTCTGCAAACTGTAGAACGATATGTGATTAGTACTGTGCTGTTACTAGTAGCCAGTCTGACTGTAGAAGCCAAGACAAAGGGAAACTAATGCATCTGAAAAGGACAAGTTATGGAAAGGTATGCACGATAAGTATTATGTTGTTTCTAGTAAGCGGCAGCTGAAACATCAACATGTGAACGTCGTTGTGTACAGTAACCTAGAACTATATAGTCCTTAGTAACGTGCATTTACTAGTACCTGTAATTGGT
>NW_027451389.1:125000-140812 GCF_964194025.1 Convolutriloba macropyga
GAGTTAGCTTTAGCTAGCTTGAGTTAGCTTGAGTTAGCTTGAGTTAGCTTGAGTTAGCTTTAGCTAGCTTGAGTTAGCTTGAACTAGCTTGAGTTAGCTTGAGCTAGCTTGAGTTAGCTTGAGTTAGCTTGAGTTAGCTTTAGCTAGCTTGAGTTAGCTTGAACTAGCTTTAGTTAGCTTGAGTTAGCTTGAGTTAGCTTGAGTTAGCTTGAGTTAGCTTGTCTTAGCTTTAGCTAGCTTGAGTTAGCTTGAACTAGCTTTAGCTACCTTGAGTTAGCTTGAGTTAGCTCGGGTTAGCTTGAGTTAGCTTGAGTTAGCTTGAGTTAGCTTTAGCTAGCTTGAGTTAGCTTGAGTTAGCTTGAGTTAGCTTGAACTAGCTTGAGTTAGCTTGAGTTAGCTTGAGTTAGCTTGAGTTAG
Organism: Convolutriloba macropyga; assembly: GCF_964194025.1. NCBI lineage: Eukaryota > Metazoa > Xenacoelomorpha > Acoela > Convolutidae > Convolutriloba > Convolutriloba macropyga. The sequence goes on from NW_027451389.1 coordinate 125,418, forward strand.
CTTGAGTTAGCTTGAGTTAGCTTGTCTTAGCTTTAGCTAGCTTGAGTTAGCTTGAACTAGCTTTAGCTACCTTGAGTTAGCTTGAGTTAGCTCGGGTTAGCTTGAGTTAGCTTGAGTTAGCTTGAGTTAGCTTTAGCTAGCTTGAGTTAGCTTGAGTTAGCTTGAGTTAGCTTGAGTTAGCTTGAATTAGCTTGAGTTAGCTTGAGTTAGCTTTAGCTAGCTTGGGTTAGCTTGAGCTAGCTTGAGTTAGCTCGGGTTAGCTTGAGTTAGCTTGAGTTAGCTTTAGCTAGCTTGAGTTAGCTTGAGTTAGCTTGAGTTAGCTTGAGTTAGCTTTAGCTAGCTTGAGTTAGCTTGAACTAGCTTGAGTTAGCTTGAGCTAGCTTGAGTTAGCTTGAGTTAGCTTGAGTTAGCTTTAGCTAGCTTGAGTTAGCTTGAACTAGCTTGAGTTAGCTTGAGTTAGCTTGAGTTAGCTTGTCTTAGCTTTAGCTAGCTTGAGCTAGCTTGAACTAGCTTTAGCTACCTTGAGTTAGCTTGAGTTAGCTCGGGTTAGCTTGAGTTAGCTTGAGTTAGCTTGAGTTAGCTTTAGCTAGCTTGAGTTAGCTTGAGTTAGCTTGAGTTAGCTTGAACTAGCTTGAGTTAGCTTGAGTTAGCTTGAGTTAGCTTGAGTTAGCTTGAGTTAGCTTGTCTTAGCTTTAGCTAGCTTGAGTTAGCTTGAACTAGCTTTAGCTACCTTGAGTTAGCTTGAGTTAGCTCGGGTTAGCTTGAGTTAGCTTGAGTTAGCTTGAGTTAGCTTTAGCTAGCTTGAGTTAGCTTGAGTTAGCTTGAGTTAGCTTGAGTTAGCTTGAATTAGCTTGAGTTAGCTTGAGTTAGCTTTAGCTAGCTTGGGTTAGCTTGAGCTAGCTTGAGTTAGCTCGGGTTAGCTTGAGTTAGCTTGAGTTAGCTTTAGCTAGCTTGAGTTAGCTTGAGTTAGCTTGAGTTAGCTTGAGTTAGCTTTAGCTAGCTTGAGTTAGCTTGAACTAGCTTGAGTTAGCTTGAGCTAGCTTGAGTTAGCTTGAGTTAGCTTGAGTTAGCTTTAGCTAGCTTGAGTTAGCTTGAACTAGCTTGAGTTAGCTTGAGTTAGCTTGAGTTAGCTTGTCTTAGCTTTAGCTAGCTTGAGCTAGCTTGAACTAGCTTTAGCTACCTTGAGTTAGCTTGAGTTAGCTCGGGTTAGCTTGAGTTAGCTTGAGTTAGCTTGAGTTAGCTTTAGCTAGCTTGAGTTAGCTTGAGTTAGCTTGAGTTAGCTTGAACTAGCTTGAGTTAGCTTGAGTTAGCTTGAGTTAGCTTGAGTTAGCTTGAGTTAGCTTGTCTTAGCTTTAGCTAGCTTGAGTTAGCTTGAACTAGCTTTAGCTACCTTGAGTTAGCTTGAGTTAGCTCGGGTTAGCTTGAGTTAGCTTGAGTTAGCTTGAGTTAGCTTTAGCTAGCTTGAGTTAGCTTGAGTTAGCTTGAGTTAGCTTGAGTTAGCTTGAATTAGCTTGAGTTAGCTTGAGTTAGCTTTAGCTAGCTTGGGTTAGCTTGAGCTAGCTTGAGTTAGCTCGGGTTAGCTTGAGTTAGCTTGAGTTAGCTTTAGCTAGCTTGAGTTAGCTTGAGTTAGCTTGAGTTAGCTTGAGTTAGCTTTAGCTAGCTTGAGTTAGCTTGAACTAGCTTGAGTTAGCTTGAGCTAGCTTGAGTTAGCTTGAGTTAGCTTGAGTTAGCTTGAGTTAGCTTGAATTAGCTTGAGTTAGCTTGAGTTAGCTTTAGCTAGCTTGGGTTAGCTTGAGCTAGCTTGAGTTAGCTCGGGTTAGCTTGAGTTAGCTTGAGTTAGCTTTAGCTAGCTTGAGTTAGCTTGAGTTAGCTTGAGTTAGCTTGAGTTAGCTTTAGCTAGCTTGAGTTAGCTTGAACTAGCTTGAGTTAGCTTGAGCTAGCTTGAGTTAGCTTGAGCTAGCTTGAGTTAGCTTGAATTAGCTTGAGTTAGCTTGAGTTAGCTTTAGCTAGCTTGGGTTAGCTTGAGCTAGCTTGAGTTAGCTCGGGTTAGCTTGAGTTAGCTTGAGTTAGCTTTAGCTAGCTTGAGTTAGCTTGAGTTAGCTTGAGTTAGCTTGAGTTAGCTTTAGCTAGCTTGAGTTAGCTTGAACTAGCTTGAGTTAGCTTGAGCTAGCTTGAGTTAGCTTGAGTTAGCTTGAGTTAGCTTTAGCTAGCTTGAGTTAGCTTGAACTAGCTTGAGTTAGCTTGAGTTAGCTTGAGTTAGCTTGTCTTAGCTTTAGCTAGCTTGAGCTAGCTTGAACTAGCTTTAGCTACCTTGAGTTAGCTTGAGTTAGCTCGGGTTAGCTTGAGTTAGCTTGAGTTAGCTTGAGTTAGCTTTAGCTAGCTTGAGTTAGCTTGAGTTAGCTTGAGTTAGCTTGAACTAGCTTGAGTTAGCTTGAGTTAGCTTGAGTTAGCTTGAGTTAGCTTGAGTTAGCTTGTCTTAGCTTTAGCTAGCTTGAGTTAGCTTGAACTAGCTTTAGCTACCTTGAGTTAGCTTGAGTTAGCTCGGGTTAGCTTGAGTTAGCTTGAGTTAGCTTGAGTTAGCTTTAGCTAGCTTGAGTTAGCTTGAGTTAGCTTGAGTTAGCTTGAGTTAGCTTGAATTAGCTTGAGTTAGCTTGAGTTAGCTTTAGCTAGCTTGGGTTAGCTTGAGCTAGCTTGAGTTAGCTCGGGTTAGCTTGAGTTAGCTTGAGTTAGCTTTAGCTAGCTTGAGTTAGCTTGAGTTAGCTTGAGTTAGCTTGAGTTAGCTTTAGCTAGCTTGAGTTAGCTTGAACTAGCTTGAGTTAGCTTGAGCTAGCTTGAGTTAGCTTGAGTTAGCTTGAGTTAGCTTTAGCTAGCTTGAGTTAGCTTGAACTAGCTTGAGTTAGCTTGAGCTAGCTTGAGTTAGCTTGAGTTAGCTTGAGTTAGCTTTAGCTAGCTTGAGTTAGCTTGAACTAGCTTGAGTTAGCTTGAGTTAGCTTGAGTTAGCTTGAGTTAGCTTGTCTTAGCTTTAGCTAGCTTGAGCTAGCTTGAACTAGCTTTAGCTACCTTGAGTTAGCTTGAGTTAGCTCGGGTTAGCTTGAGTTAGCTTGAGTTAGCTTGAGTTAGCTTGAGCTAGCTTGAGTTAGCTTGAGTTAGCTTGAGTTAGCTTTAGCTAGCTTGAGTTAGCTTGAACTAGCTTGAGTTAGCTTGAGCTAGCTTGAGTTAGCTTGAGTTAGCTTGAGTTAGCTTTAGCTAGCTTGAGTTAGCTTGAACTAGCTTGAGTTAGCTTGAGTTAGCTTGAGTTAGCTTGAGTTAGCTTGAATTAGCTTGAGTTAGCTTGAGTTAGCTTTAGCTAGCTTGGGTTAGCTTGAGCTAGCTTGAGTTAGCTCGGGTTAGCTTGAGTTAGCTTGAGTTAGCTTTAGCTAGCTTGAGTTAGCTTGAGTTAGCTTGAGTTAGCTTGAGTTAGCTTTAGCTAGCTTGAGTTAGCTTGAGCTAGCTGAGTTAGCTTGAGTTAGCTAGCTTGAGCTTGAGCTAGCTAGCTAGCTTGAGCTTGAGCTAGCTAGCTCGCTTGAGCTTGAGCTTGAGCTAGCTAGCTTGAGCTTGAGCTAGCTAGCTAGCTTGAGCTTGAGCTTGAGCTAGCTGGCTTGAGCTTGAGCTAGCTAGCTTGAGCTTGAGCTAGCTAGCTAGCTAGCTTGAGCTTGAGCTTGAGCTAGCTAGCTAGCTTGAGCTAGCTATCTAGCTTGAGCTTGAGCTAGCTAGCTAGCTTGAGCTTGAGCTTGAGCTTGAGCTAGCTGGCTTGAGCTTGAGCTAGCTAGCTTGAGCTTGAGCTAGCTAGCTAGCTTGAGCTTGAGCTTGAGCTAGCTGGCTTGAGCTTGAGCTAGCTAGCTTGAGCTTGAGCTAGCTAGCTAGCTTGAGCTTGAGCTTGAGCTAGCTAGCTAGCTAGCTTGAGCTTGAGCTTGAGCTTGAGCTAGCTAGCTTGAGCTTGAGCTAGCTAGCTAGCTTGAGCTTGAGCTTGAGCTAGCTAGCTTGAGCTTGAGCTTGAGCTAGCTAGCTTGAGCTTGAGCTTGAGCTAGCTAGCTTGAGCTTGAGCTTGAGCTAGCTAGCTTGAGCTTGAGCTTGAGCTAGCTAGCTAGCTAGCTTGAGCTTGAGCTAGCTAGCTTGAGCTTGAGCTAGCTAGCTAGCTTGAGATTGAGCTTGAGCTAGCTGGCTTGAGCTTGAGCTAGCTAGCTTGAGCTTGAGCTAGCTAGCTTGAGCTTGAGCTAGCTAGCTAGCTTGAACTTGAGCTAGCTAGCTAGCTTGAGCTTGAGCTTGAGCTAGCTAGCTAGCTTGAGCTTGAGCTTGAGCTAACTAGATCGAGCTTGAGCTTGAGCTAACTAGATCGAGCCTTGGGAAAGCTAGATCGAGTAAGATTGAAGCTGAAAGAGTGTCAGAGGAGCAAATGAACCTCCAAAAAGTGAAAATCAAATTTTAGAAAAAACACAAGTTAAATACTGCATGGACAGTATTTCTATGTGTGGGGCATTATTAGGGGGAGGTGTCTTGTCAAAATATGGCTGGACTAAAGACCTCAACCCGGATAGGGTGGAAGGCCCCATGATCGGTCTGTTACTAATCGGTGACCGATAAAGACCTGACCAAGGCCTGTAGTAAGCTTGGTTAGGCATTACAGGAGTTAACACTAAGACCGAGGGGTCTTAGAGAGCCCTCTAGCGGGGCGAATAGAGCTAGATCGAGCCTTGGGAAAGCTAGATCGAGCAGGACTGAAGCTAAGCAAGAGACCGAAAGGTCTGTCTGGTCCTCCTAGAGAGGCCAAGAGAAAGTACGAGAAGCTAACTAAAGCTTGATCAGGCCTTCAGCAAGCACGACCGAGCTGTACCGGAGCTAACACTAAGACCGAGGGGTCTTAGAGAGCCCTCTAGCAGGGCGAATAGATCTAGATCGAGCCTTGGGAAAGCTAGATCGAGCAGGACTGAAGCTAAACGATAGACCGAGAGGTCTGTCTGGTCCTCCTAGAGAGGCCAAGAGAAAGTACGAGAAGCTAACTAAAGCTTGATCGGGCCTTCAGCAAGCACGACCGAGCTGTACCGGAGCTAACACTAAGACCGAGGGGTCTTAGAGAGCCCTCTAGCAGGGCGAATAGAGCTAGATCGAGCCTTGGGAAAGCTAGATCAAGCAGGACTGAAGCTAAACGATAGACCGAGAGGTCTGTCTGGTCCTCCTAGAGAGGCCAAGAGAAAGTACGAGAATCTAACTAAAGCTTGATCGGGCCTTCAGCAAGCACGACCGAGCTGTACCGGAGCTAACACTAAGACCGAGGGGTCTTAGAGAGCCCTCTAGCAGGGCGAATAGAGCTAGATCGAGCCTTGGGAAAGCTAGATCGAGCAGGACTGAAGCTAAACGATAGACCGAGAGGTCTGTCTGGTCCTCCTAGAGAGGCCAAGAGGAAGTACGAGAAGCTAACTAAAGCTTGATCGCGCCTTCAGCAAGCACGATTGAGCAAGACCGGAGCTAACACTAAGACCGAAGTGTCTTAGAGAGCCCTCTAGTGGGGCGAATAGAGCTAGATCGAGCCTTGGGAAAGCTAGATCGAGTAAGATTGAAGCTGAAAGAGTGTCAGAGGAGCAAATGAACCTCCAAAAAGTGAAAATCAAATTTTAGAAAAAAACACAAGTTAAATACTGCATGGACAGTAATTCTATGTGTGGGGCATTATTAGGGAGAGGTGTCTTGTCAAAATATGGCTGGACTAAAGACCTCAACCCGGATAGGGTGGAAGGCCCTATGATTGGTCTGTTACTAATCGGTGACCGATAAAGACCTGACCAAGGCCTGTAGTAAGCTTGGTTAGGCATTACAGAAGATAACACTAAGACCGAGGGGTCTTAGAGAGCCCTCTAGCGGGGCGAATAGAGCTTGATCAAGCCTTGGGCAAGCTAGATCGAGCAGGACTGAAGCTAAACGATAGACCGAGAGGTCTGTCTGGTCCTCCTAGAGAGGCCAAGAGAAAGTACGAGAATCTAACTAAAGCTGGGTCGGGCCTTCAGCAAGCACGACCGAGCAGTACCGGAGCTAACACTAAGACCGAGGGGTCTTAGAGAGCCCTCTAGTGGGGCGAATAGAGCTAGATCGAGCCTTGGGAAAGCTAGATCGAGCAGGACTGAAGCTAAACGATAAACCGAAAGGTCTGACGGGTCCTCATAAGAGGCATGGAGAAAGATCTGATACTAAAGTACCTCTCGGAAGTAATAAAATATGCCTGATGAAGCCGGGTATGATGTTTGTTGTTTGATGGCATTCATCGATTAGGTCTGGTGGATTCCCCATTACTCCGAGTGGTACTAGTAGAGGCTCCTACAGGGGTGAGCAAAGCGAGATCAAGCCTTAGGCAAGCTAGATCGAGCAGAACTGAAGCTGAAAAGCAAAATAAATGACAGGTCTGTCCAAATCAATAAACTTGAAATCCAGTGTGGTCACCACGGGTCACGAGGTGAATTCCTAGCGATTGTCTGCTGAACGTATAGGAAGGCCCGAAACGAACGATAATTTCATTGCACAGTGGAGATACTATACGTTCAGGAGTAGCATACATCGGGTTTGATCTATGATCATGTCTGGTCTCCGAGGATCCACCGGGTTACCAACTGGCACCGCTGTACTGGGTGTAAAACTGGGCCACCTGAAGTCCCGGGTGTAAAACTAGGTGCCTCTGTGCCAAAGTAGCGGCTTGCGTAGTGCATTATGCCTCCGGCTTGCGAAATGGTTATAAGCAATAACAACAGGACGCCGCGGGGTGTTCACTTAAAGGAGTAACGTTCTCTCAAGGGAGGGGATCTAAAAATCTTGATAAAACATTTATTCTATGCAAAATTTGTGCGCAAATTTTGCAAAGTAAAAAGCTGCACTGTAGCAAATTCTATGTGTGTAGCATTATTAGGGAAGTGTTGTTTGATGGCACCTCTCTACTTGATGCACCAAAGAACTACCTTGATGGCTCATGACCGCTGGTAATCTGTCGTCGCTAGTAGTTCGGAACTGAGAACAAATATGTTCGCAAATTACAACAATTATACAGCATATTGCTGAATAAAGCAGAACCGAATAATACTCAGTGACTTTACACCAAGACTGACTAATGTCTGGATTGTATCGTCCTACTCGAGTAAGGCGAAGAAAAGCTAGAAAGATACGCTTTTCACAAAGCAGGCTTAATGCATGCAAACCAAGGAGGAAGGAGTGATGCCCCTCCTTATAATAAGCAGAACCAAATAAAGAACAGACAGCATCATCTGTACAGTGACCAAGAAGAGGTGAAACTTCTGTATGTGAAAAGGCAATTTGAGCGAGATTTATTAGCAGACTAGTATTATGTTGTTTCTAGTAGGCGAAAGCCGAAACATCAACATGTGAAAATCTGATATTAAATCCTCAATCATTTTCCCTAGTATTATACAGCTATGAGTAACCTTAATTGGACACGGCAATTATTGCTGACCGGTGAAACTTTCGCATGGGAAAGACACACACACTTCTTGACAAAGCAATAAGTATTATGCTGTTTCTAGTACGCGAAAGCAGAAACATCAGCATGTGAAAGTTGTGAAGTTGAAGAATTTTTGTGTTGAGTACGATGTTGTTACTAGTAACCATGTCGACAGCTGAGAACTGTTCTCTAACCAATAGAAGGTGAAACTTCTGTATGTGAAAAGGCAATTTGAGCGAGATTTCTTAGCAGACTAGTATTATGTTGTTTCTAGTAGGCGAAAGCCGAAACATCAACATGTGAAAATCTGATATTAAATCCTCAATCATTTTCCCTAGTATTATACAGCTACTAGTAGCCGTAATTGGTCAGGGAAACATTGTTGACCGGTGAAACTTCACATGGGAAAGACACACAAATTACTTGACAAAACAATAAGTATTATGCTGTTTCTAGTATGCGAAAGCAGAAACATCAGCATGTGAAAGTTGTGAAGTTGAAAAGTTTTTGTGTTGAGTACGGTGTTGTTACTAGTAACCATGTCGACAGCTGGAAAGCTGTTCTCTAACCAATAAAAGGTAAAACTTCTGTATCTGAAGAGGCGGCGTGATTGAGATTTTTAACAGACTAGTATTATGTTGTTTCTAGTAGGCGAGAGCCGAAACATCGACATGTGAACATCTGGTTTTTAAATCATGAGTCAATTCTCCCTAGTATGATACAGTTGTTAGCCGGTATTGGTAACAGTAGAACAGAGATTTGGAGGGCAAAACCTGCTCATGGGAAATGCTCACAGAGCGCTATCTACCAGTACACATAGTATTATGCTGTTTCTAGTACGCGCGAGCCGAAACATCAGCATGTGAAATGTGTAATCGTGGGTAACTCTAAGTGTGTAGAGTACTGTGTAGTAACTAGTAGCCATGCCAAAGCATGCATTGAAACTCTTCGTGATTTAAAAAGCTCAAAGCAAGATTGACGAGGCCGCAAGGCTATGTCTTTCTAAATTCGAACAAATCGAAAGATTGTTCAAAGTACAATTAAACTGATTGATCCTGTCAGTTGCCATATGCTTGTCTGAAAGACTAAGCCATGCATGTGCAAGCGAAGCTTGAAAAAGTGGAACCGCGAATGGCTCATTAAATCAGTTACTATCTATTAGTTGATTTGCAAGCTAAATGAATAACTGCGGTAACCCTGCAGCTAATGCATGCTGATTGTCCGACACTGTCGGAGACTTTTACAAGACTACACCGGGTGATTTGCTAAGTACAGACACATCCCGTGATGAGTCCTAGTAACTGAAAGATCCCAGATAGCTTCGGCTTGGGGACGGAACTTCCGAATTTCTGACCTATCAACCTATGATGGTAGTGTAACGGACTACCATGGTTGTGACGGGTAACGGGGAATCAGGGTTCGATTCCGGAGAGGGAGCCTTAGAAACGGCTACCACATCCAAGGAAGGCAGCAGGCACGCAAATTACCCACTCTCCGCACGAGGAGGTAGTGACTAGAAATAATGATATGAACCTTTATGGTTTGTAATCAGAATGGAATGGACTTAAAAGCTCCATTGATGAACGAGTAGAGGGCAAGTCTGGTGCCAGCAGCCGCGGTAATACCAGCCTCTACAAGCGTATGCAATAGTTGCTGCGTTTAAAAAGCTCATAGTTGGATCTGTTTGAGTAGAACGGCAACATGGTCTTCAGTTAAATCTGTTGACTCGTTCCGCTCATCCTTCGCATCGAAGAAATAGTTTGCACTTAAATGTGACGAACTGTGGAAACGGTGTTTTCACCCTGAGAAAATTAGAGTGTTCAAAGCATCCTTTGGGATCGAATAATAAAGCATGGAATAATGGAGAATGACCCGCTACTCGATTGATGCCGGTTGGCTGAGTGCGGTAATGATTGAAAGGAACAGACGGGGGCATTTGTATTGCTACGTTAGAGGTGAAATTCTTGGATCGTGGCAAGACAAACTACTGCGAAAGCATTTGCCAAGAATGTTTTCATTAATCAAGAACGAAAGTCAGAGTATTGAAGAGGATTAGATACCCTCGTAATTCTGACCATAAACTATACCAACCTACAATTTGTCAAAGTCGATCTTGACTTGGCAAGAGATTAACCGGGAAACCAAAGTTTATTGGTTCCGGGGGAAGTATGGTTGCAAAATCGAAACTTAAAGGAATTGACGGAAGGGCACCACCAGGAGTGGAGCCTGCGGCTTAATTTGACTCAACACGGGAAAACTCACCCGGTCCAGACATCTTAAGGATTGACAGATTGAATATCTTTCATGATTATATGGGCGGTGGTGCATGGCCGTTCTTAGTTAGTGGAGTGATCTGTCTGGTTAATTCCGATAACGAACGAGATCTTCTCCATCTAAATAATGAAATTCACTATATGTGAATTCAAACACTTCTTAGAGGAACTATGCGGAATTAAATACCGCAGATGAAGTGAGGCTATAACAGGTCTGTGATGCCCTTAGATGTTCTGGACTGCACGCGCGCTACACTGTGTACTTTTAGATTGAGTACTCAGCCCTTGGTCCGAAATGGACTGGGCAATCAGAGAAAAGTACAGCGCTTCAAGGGGATCGTCTGTTGTAACTTGCAGACGTGAACCAGGAATTCCTGGTACTTATGAGTCAACAACTCATAGGGATTACGTCCCTGCCCTTTGTACACACCGCCCGTCGCTACTACTGATTGGATAGTTAAGCAAGAATTGCAAATTCCTACTGTTGGGACTTCGGTCTCCGGCAACGGGATGAAGCGGATCGAGCTTAATTGTCTAGAGGAAGTAAAAGTCGTAACAAGGTTTCCGTAGGGGAACCTGCGGAAGGATCAGTGATTGATTCCTTCGGGCATGGCTGCTGGTAGAGGCCATGTCTGTAGTGCGCATGACGCTCTGTCGCTAGAGATTGCTTGGCAACCAATCTCGAATTATGTATCGAGCTCAAAAACTACTTGTGTGGATACATAGTTCAGCAGTCATGGCAAGGGACTGCTTAAAGGGAGACTAGTTAGCAAAAGCAGCCTAGCAGAACTGCAGCTATCTAGATCTCAGAAGCTGGGTTATAGAAGCCCAGCTATAGACTTGTGAATGAGAAAGGCCTAAAAAGGTCCACAAGTCGCGTGGTTAGAACCGACACGCAAAAATCCCAGCGAGTGACAGAGCGTTGCGCTGTTCAGTGGGAAAGAGTTGAGCTACTCGGGGCGCCCACTGAACTTGCTCCGAGCCAAAGGCTCGAAAAAACACAGCTTAGCCTCAGATCCTTTACATAGAAGGCTAGCTAAAATAAACTTACCTTGGACGAGGGTAAAGTTTAGTCAGTTCTTAGGGGAGAGTAATCCACAGCTTCTCGCCCTCTGAACATTCTCCCAGATATGTAGGTCTGGGAGAGTCTCCTCCTGTTCTTCGGAATCTGGAGGTAGACAAAGACAGTACGATACGATCTTGCATCGGGATGACTAACCGATAATGATCATAATCTGACAATTTTTCCGGCTTGAGGCACCGGAGTCAGATTAAAGACACATACTGAACTAAAGGCGTATGTGCAAAGCTTGTCGGAGTGTAGAGAGTCAAGCTGAGTTGACTCGTCACGTGGTGATGACAACAGCCATGTGCAAAACACTCACAACTTTATCGTCTATGTGGAAAAGGTTGCTAACAGCGCTCTCTATGAGAGGCCCTCGCATATAACTATACGAGGAAAAGGCGATAGAGTTGTTTGAATGTGGGGCAGGTTCATCGACAAGCTAAGTTGATCACATTCTTGTTGTGGCATCCTACTAGAATTGGTCACGGTCTGCACCAACTCTCCCCAAGTTGGCCAGACTTAAAACTAGAAATAAGGTTTGCAGCTATGTGAACCTAGAAACTGTAAAGGAGTTGAAAGAACTTAAAGGAATTGAAAGAGGCCTTGAGGTATATCCTCTTGGTAAAGACCCACAAAAGCTCACAAAAGTGGCTTCGAAGGGCAAAACTGGTTCATCCAAAACAATTGGAGAGCTTAAAGCAGAACCAATTCGAATGAAACACTATTGGTGAAACTTCATCATGAGAACGTCACAAGCTGATCACGCTCTATGATATGACTAGTATTATGTTGCTTCTAGTAGGCTAAGCGCAAGCCGAAACATCAACATGTGAAAGTCGTAGAATTTTGCAATCAAACTGTGGCTAGTACTGTGATGTTACTAGTAACCTGGTGTTCCGTCATATGGCCAAGAGAGCATTTGAAGGCGAAACTTCTGCATGGGAAAGCTGCATCATGATCAAAATTTTATATCGAGTATTATGTTGACGTTAGTAGGCCTTGGCCGAAAACGCAGCATGTGAAAGGTATAGATAAAAGTTATTGTTGCAGTCAGTACTGTGTAGTTACTAGTAGCTGGATTTAAGCTCAAAATGAGACACTGTTGGTGAAACTTCATCATGAGAATGTCACAAGCTGATCAAGCTCTATGATATGACTAGTATTATGTTGCTTCTAGTAGGCTAAGCGCAAGCCGAAACATCAACATGTGAAAGTCGTAGAATTTTGCGATCAAATTGTGGCTAGTACTGTGATGTTACTAGTAACCTTGTGTTACGTCATATGGCCAAGAGAGCATTTGAAGGCGAAACTTCTGCATGGGGAAGCTGCATCATGAACAAAAGTTTATATCGAGTATTATGTTGACATTAGTAGGCCCTGGCCGAAAGCGCAGCATGTGAAAGGTATAGATAAAAGTTATCGTTGCAGTCAGTACTGTGTAGTTACTAGTAGCTGGATTTAAGCTCGAAATGAGACACTGTTGGTGAAACTTCATCATGAGAACGTCACAAGCTGATCACGCTCCATGATATGACTAGTATTATGTTGCTTCTAGTAGGCTAAGCGCAAGCCGAAACATCAACATGTGAAAGTCGTAGAATTTTGCGATCAAATTGTGGCTAGTACTGTGATGTTACTAGTAACCTTGTGTTACGTCATATGGCCAAGAGAGCATTTGAAGGCGAAACTTCTGCATGGGGAAGCTGCATCATGAACAAAAGTTTATATCGAGTATTATGTTGACGTTAGTAGGCCCTGGCCGAAAGCGCAGCATGTGAAAGGTATAGATAAAAGTTAGCGTTGCAGTCAGTACTGTGTAGTTACTAGTAGCTGGATTTAAGCTCGAAATGAGACACTGTTGGTGAAACTTCATCATGAGAACGTCACAAGCTGATCACGCTCTATGATATGACTAGTATTATGTTGCTTCTAGTAGGCTAAGCGCAAGCCGAAACATCAACATGTGAAAGTCGTAGAATTTTGCAATCAAACTGTGGCTAGTACTGTGATGTTACTAGTAACCTTTTCTTACGTCATATGGCCAAGAGAGCATTTGAAGGCGAAACTTCTGCATGGGGAAGCTGCATCATGAACAAAAGTTTATATCGAGTATTATGTTGACGTTAGTAGGCCCTGGCCGAAAGCGCAGCATGTGAAAGGTATAGATAAAAGTTATCGTTGCAGTCAGTACTGTGTAGTTACTAGTAGCTGGATTTAAGCTCGAAGTGAGACACTGTTGGTGAAACTTCATCATGAGAACGTCACAAGCTGATCACGCTCTATGATATGACTAGTATTATGTTGCTTATAGTAGGCTAAGCGCAAGCCGAAACATCAACATGTGAAAGTCGTAGAATTTTGCGATCAAACTGTGGCTAGTACTTTGATGATGCTTGTAGCCAACCGAATTGGTTGAAAAGCCCAATAAGTAAGCTAACTTGGGAGAGCTTGTTGGAAACCAAATGCTACTAGATTGGTCCAAATACATCCTTCAACAGGGGATCACTTGGCTCGCTTTACGAAGAGGAGCACAGCTATATGTGTTAATTCGGTATGAATCGCAAGATTTGTTTACCGACCTCTCTAACGCAAAAGGCGGTCTCGGCTTCGGCTGTTGACTGCGTCCGATTCAGGGTTATATAACTCTCGATTGAACACATTGATGTTCTATTGTTGGTGCTTCCAATAAAATTGGAACACTTAAAGCAGAACCGATTCAAATAATAGCATTCTGATCAATGATTGCATTCCTTGATCAAGAACTGCTGGAGTCATTGTGATGGCGAATTTTCTTCATAAGAAAATTGCAAAGAGACGGAACTTAATGAGACTAGTATTATGTTGTTTCTAGTAAGCGGAAGCTGAAACAGCAACATGTGAAAATCAAGTTTTGTTCAATGATCTCGAGGCGATAAGTACTATGAAGCAACTAGTAGCCTAAGCATGACTCAGATTTGAGACAGTCAAAAAGACTGGCGAAACTTCTTCACATGAAAGTTACATAGAGAACTACAAATGTATACAGCGAGTATTATGTTGTTTCTAGTAGGCGAAAGCTGAAACATCAACATGTGAAAGTTGTCTGCAAACTGTAGAACGATATGTGATTAGTACTGTGCTGTTACTAGTAGCCAGTCTGACTGTAGAAGCCAAGACAAAGGGAAACTAATGCATCTGAAAAGGACAAGTTATGGAAAGGTATGCACGATAAGTATTATGTTGTTTCTAGTAAGCGGCAGCTGAAACATCAACATGTGAACGTCGTTGTGTACAGTAACCTAGAACTATATAGTCCTTAGTAACGTGCATTTACTAGTACCTGTAATTGGTATTCAGACTCAGGCAGTTTGGAATAGTTTGGCAAAGATGCACCAGAGAAAACTGGGATTTGATACAGAAATTGTTGAATACAAGTATTATGCTGCTTCTAGTAGGTTGAATCCGAAACATCAGCATGTGAAAATTGAAAACATTTCTGGTTCGAATTGTCACAAGTATTTGGTGATCTGAGTAGCCAAACTCACTACAACGCCAATTGAAGGCAAAAATTCTCAACGGGAAAAGCTATTCTCATTGAATGAGCTAACAAGACGAGTATTATGTTGCTTCTAGTAGGCGAAAGCCAAAACATCAACATGTGAAAGTCTTGCTGAACAAATTTAATGTTGTTGAGCTCAGTACCGTGTGAATTAGTAGCCATAATTGGCGAGCGAAAATTGAACTGGCGAAACTTCGTCTTTGGAAAATTGCAGATGCCGAGCACTTATTTTGCAACGAGTATTATGTTGACTGTAGTAAGCGAAAGCCGAAACAGCAACATGTGAAAGCTGTTGAAATTTGTGGTCATTTTGCAATAAGTACAAGGAGTGTAAACTAGTAGCCAGGTCAAAATTTGGGATAAGAATGAGCAAAAATTCTGCATGAGAACAGTTGAAATTATGAAACTAAATTACAAAGACTAGTATTATGTTGTTTCGAGTACGCGAAAGCGGAAACATCAACATGTTGAACGTTTGTAACGAAGTTTCGTTAATTTTCAGCCTAGTACTGAGCAAGAACGAGTAGCCTCATCTCCAATCCCACGCAAAATGTAGTGAAATATGTGAGTGAACCTTATTCACGGTGAGGGTTTCCCGAGGTCTGTATTGCAGCGAGTATTATGTTGCTTCTAGTAAGCGAAAGCTGAAACAACAACATTGAAAGTTGGAATTAATGACTGAATGGAAACTTCGACCTGTGTTTGATAGTAGTAGCGAACAAAACTGCTGAATCGGTTTCTGTCTCATATTGGTCAGTGAACCAATTAAGAGACAATCAACTACATAACCTGAATTGGGCGAGAGAACCCCCTTAACTTAAGCATATCAGTAAGGGGAGGAAAAGAAATCAACTGAGAATCCCTTAGTAATGGCGAATGAACAGGGAAAAGCTCATCGGGAAGAGAAATGGCAACATTTCTCGGTGTCCGGTATGGTTGATGCTAGACTGGTGAATTTGTCCTGATGTCTACTGGAAAGTAGCATCAAAGAAGGTGAAAATCCTGTAAAGGTCATTTTCGATACCAGTCATAATGGCTCATTCC